>NW_027258142.1:87500-97500 GCF_045791955.1 Oncorhynchus clarkii lewisi | reverse complement strand
TACTTGACATAGATTCTGATATATTAGGTGGAGTGGTTGTAGATAACAGTGACATAGCTACATGACATATGTGTTCTGATATATTAGGTGGAGTGGTTGTAGGTAACAGTGACATAGCTACATGACATATGTGTTCTGATATATTAGGTGGAGTGGTTGTAGGTAACAGTGACATAGCTACTTGACATAGAGTCTGATATATTAGGTGGAGTGGTTGTAGATAACAGTGACATAGCTACATGACATATGTGTTCTGATATATTAGGTGGAGTGGTTATAGATGGCAGTGACATTACATATATTGTGATATATTAGGTGGAGTGGTTATAGATGACAGTGACATAGCTACATGACATAGATTCTGATATATTAGGTGGAGTGGTTGTAGATGACAGTGACATAGCTACATGACATAGATTCTGATATATTAGGTGGAGTGGTTGTAGATAACAGTGACATAGCTACATGACATATGTGTTCTGATATATTAGGTGGAGTGGTTGTAGATGACAGTGACATAGCTACATGACATAGATTCTGATATATTAGGTGGAGTGGTTGTAGATGACAGTGACATAGCTACATGACATAGATTCTGATATATTAGGTGGAGTGGTTGTAGATGACAGTGACATAGCTACATGACATAGATTCTGATATATTAGGTGGAGTGGTTGTAGATTACAGTGACATAGCTACATGACATACTGTATATTCTGATATATTAGGTGGAGTGGTTGTAGATGACAGTGACATAGCTACATGACAGATTCTGATATATTAAGTGCAGTGGTTGTAGATTACAGTGACATGACAGATTCTGATATATTAGGTGGAGTGGCTGTAGATGACAGTGACATGACATAGATTCTGATATATTAGGTGGAGTGGTTATAGATGACAGTGAAATAGCTACATGACATATGTTCTGATATATTAGGTGGAGCTGATTCTGGTGAAGGAGCACAACGGCGTCCAGTTCACCACCTCCACGTTGGTCAGCCCAGCTGGGCACCCCCACGGCCACGGCCTTGCTCTGGGCCCCAGTCACGGACACACCCCTGTCCCCGGAGAAGAGAGGGAGACCTGGGGGAAGAAGATCGACTTTCTCCTGTCTGTGATAGGGTTCGCTGTGGACCTGGCCAACGTGTGGAGGTTCCCCTATCTCTGCTATAAGAACGGAGGAGGTGAGAAGGAGGGAGGGAGGGAGTGAGTGTGTGGAGGTTCCCCTATCTCTGCTATAAGAACGGAGGAGGTGAGAAGGAGGGAGGGAGTGGAGGTTCCCCTATCTCTGCTATAAGAACGGAGGGGGTGAGAAGGAGGGAGGGAGTGTGTGGAGGTTCCCCTATCTCTGCTATAAGAACAGAGGAGGCGAGAAGGAGGGAGGGAGGGAGAAAGAGAGATGGAGAGGGATATATTCTGCACAGATTCTGTCAGACATGGACCCTGACAGTAAATCTCAGTAAGACAAAAATAATGGTGTTCCAAAAAAGGTCCAGTCACCAGGACCACAAATACAAATTCCATCACGACACTGTTGCCCTAGAGCAGACAAAAAACTATACATACCTTGGCCTAAACATCAGCGCCACAGGTAACTTCCACAAAGCTGTGAACGATCTGAGAGACAAGGCAAGAAGGGCATTCTATGCCATCAAAAGGAACATAAAATTCAACATACCAATTAGGATTTGGCTAAAAATACTTGAATCAGTTGTAGAATCCATTTCCCTTTATGGTTGTGAGGTCTGGGGTCCGCTAATTATACCCGCTAAATTTCGAAATCTACAACCACCTAAAAGGAAGCGATTCCCAAACCTTCCATAACAAAGCCATCACCTACAGAGAGATGAGCCTGGAGAAGAGTCCCCTAAGCAAGCTGGTCCTGGGGCTCTGTTTACAAACACAAACACACCCTACAGAGCCCCAGGACAGCAACACAAATAGACCCAACCAAATCATGAGAAAACAAAAAGATAATTACTTGACACATTGGAAAGAATTAACAAAAAAACAGAGCAAACTAGAATGCTATTTGGCCCTACACAGAGAGTACACAGCGACAGAATACCTGACCACTGTGACTGCCCCAAACTTAAGGAAAGCTTTGACTATGTACAGACTTAGTGAGCATAGCCTTGCTATTGAGAACGGCCGCCGTAGGCAGACATGGCTCTCAAGAGAAGACAGGCTATGTGCTCACTGCCCACAAAATGAGGTGAAAACTGAGCTGCACTTCCTAACCTCCTGCCCAATGTATGACCATATTAGAGAGACATATTTCCCTCAGATTACACAGATCCACAAAGAATTTGAAAACAAATCCAATTTTGATAAACTCCCATATCTACTGGGTGAAATTCCACAGTGTGCCATCACAGCAGCAAGATTTGTGACCTGTTGCCACGAGAAAAGGTCAACCAGTGAAGAACAAACACCATTGTAAATACAACCCATATTTATGCTTATTTATTTTCCCTTGTGTCCTTTAACCATTTGTACTTCGTTACAACACTGTATATATATATAATATGACATTTGAAATGTCTTTATTCTTTTGGAAGTGTGTGAGCATAACATTTACTGTTCACTATTTATTGTTTATTTCACTTTTGTTTATCCATTTCACTTACTATGGCAACGTAAACATGTTTCCCATGTCAATAAAGGCCCTTGAATTGAATTGAGAGAGAGAGAGAGGAGAGAAGAGAGAGAGAGAGAAACAAATGGATTGGGAGAGAGAGAGAGAGAGAGAGAGAGAGAGAGAGAGGGGAGAGACAGAGAGACAGAGAGAGAGAGAGAGAGAGAGAGAGAGAGAGAGAGAGAGAGAGAGAGAGAGAGAGCGAGAGAGAGAGAGAGAGAGAGAGAGAGAGAGAGAGAGAGAGAGAGAGAGAGAGAGAGAGAGAGAGAGAGAGAGAGAGAGACAGAGAGAGAGAGAGAGAGAGGGAGAGACAGAGAGACAGAGAGAGAGAGAGAGAGAGAGAGAGAGAGAGAGAGAGAGAGAGAGAGAGAGAGAAAGGAAGGAAGGAAGGAAGGAAGGAAGGAAGGAAGGAAGGAAGAGAGCAAATTGAAGAGAGAGAGAGAGAGAGAGAGATGAATCCTTATCTATGTGTGTTTGAGCAGGCGGGAGGGATGATGGGGCGAGTGTGAGGCCTTACCCTTTAAAGATAAAAGAGATCTCCTCGGCTGATCAAACTGCTGATTATCTACAACAATTAGTTACACCTTCTACGGTTAGAACGTAAACTCAGTTGGTGAAATAACCTTATGGCATTTTGTTCTTCCCATTTGAATTATTTTGCAGAATGTTCCGGTTCGATTCAATTTCAGCACGCATGGTAATGAATGTGCTATGCATGGTTATGAATGTGCTATGCATGGTTATGAATGTGCTATGCATGGTTGTGAATGTGCTATGCATGGTTATGAATGTGCTATGCATGGTTATGAATGTGCTATGCATGGTTATGAATGTGCTATGCATGGTTATGAATGTGCTATGCATGGTAATGAATGTGCTATGCATGGTTATGAATGTGCTATGCATGGTTATGAATGTGCTATGCATGGTTGTGAATGTGCTATGCATGGTTATGAATGTGCTATGCATGGTTATGAATGTGCTATGCATGGTTATGAATGTGCTATGCATGGTTATGAATGTGCTATGCATGGTTATGAATGTGCTATGCATGGTAATGAATGTGCTATGCATGGTTATGAATGTGCTATGCATGGTTATGAATGTGCTATGCATGGTTATGAATGTGCTATGCATGGTTATGAATGTGCTATGCATGGTTATGAATGTGCTATGCATGGTAATGAATGTGCTATGCATGGTTATGAATGTGCTATGTATGGTTATGAATGTGCTATGCATGGTAATGAATGTGCTATGCATGGTAATGAATGTTTAATGAAGCCCTTATTGTAGGTTCCCTTTAAATGAGATGTCTCTTCCATTATTGTCATGTATTGTCATGTCTAGCCTCAGACTCTCAGGCTCAACTAGATCAGGAAAGGACGGCTGTGCAAGACTATGTCATTCATCCTGTCCTGTCTCTCTGCCGTCAAAATCAGCCTTCCTGCTGCCCTACCTGTTACTATGAATGCTCTAAGTATCGCTATGAATGTGTTATGAAGGCATTATGTATGTTCTATGTCATGTCATCCTGTCCTGTCTCTCTGCCGTCAAAATCAGCCTTCCTGCTGCCCTACCTGTTACTATGAATGCTCTAAGTATCGCTATGAATGTGTTATGAAGGCATTATGTATGTTCTATGTCATGTCATCCTGTCCTGTCTCTCTGACGTCAAAATCAGCCTTCCTGCTGCCCTACCTGTTACTATGAATGCTCTAAGTATCGCTATGAATGTGTTATGAAGGCATTATGTATGTTCTATGTCATGTCATCCTGTCCTGTCTCTCTGCCGTCAAAATCAGCCTTCCTGCTGCCCTACCTGTTACTATGAATGCTCTAAGTATCGCTATGAATGTGTTATGAAGGCATTATGTATGTTCTATGTCATGTCATCCTGTCCTGTCTCTCTGACGTCAAAATCAGCCTTCCTGCTGCCCTACCTGTTACTATGAATGCTCTAAGTATGGCTATGCCTGTGTTATGAAGCCCTTATATCTCTGTTGCCGTATAGGAGCGTTCCTGTTGCCCTACCAGTTCTTCATGCAGGTAGCAGACGTGCTTATGAATTGCTTATGTATAGGTTATGACTGTGTTATAAAGCCATTATGTAGGTACTCTCTCTGTCCTCTATATGAGCGTTCCCGGTGCCCTACCTGTTATTCATGGTGATGCCGCTATGTATAGGCTATGAATGTGTCATGAAGGCATTATGTATGTGCTATGTCATGTCATCCTGTCCTGTGTCTCTCTATTCCCTGTAGGAGCGTTCCTGGTGCCCAACCTGTTCTTCATGGTGATGCCGCTATGTATAGGCTATGAATGTGTCATGAAGGCATTATGTATGTACTATGTCATGTCATCCTGTCCTGTGTCTCTCTATTCCCTGTAGGAGCGTTCCTGGTGCCCAACCTGTTCTTCATGGTGATGCCGCTATGTATAGGCTATGAATGTGTTATGAAGGCATTATGTATGTTCTATGTCATGTCATTCTGTCCTGTGTCTCTCTGTCCCCTCTAGGAGCGTTCCTGGTGCCCTATCTGTTCTTCATGGTGATAGCATTATGTATTATTATGTATAGGCTATGTATGTGTTATGAAGCCTTAATGTAGCCTTATGTCTCTCTGTCCCCTCTAGGAGCGTTCCTAGTGCCCTATCTGTTCTTCATGGTGATAGCATTATGTATGTGTTATGAAGCCTTAATGTAGCCTTATGTCTCTCTGTCCCCTCTAGGAGCGTTCCTAGTGCCCTATCTGTTCTTCATGGTGATAGCATTATGTATGTGTTATGAAGCCTTAATGTAGCCTTATGTCTCTCTGTCCCCTCTAGGAGCGTTCCTGGTGCCCTATCTGTTCTTCATGGTGATAGCATTACATATTGTTATGAATATGCTATGTATGTGCTATGAAGGCTTAATGTAGCCTTATGTCTCTCTGTCCCCTCTAGGAGCGTTCCTGGTGCCCTATCTGTTCTTCATGGTGATAGCATTACATATTGTTATGAATATGCTATGTATGTGTTATGAAGCCTTAATGTAGCCTTATGTCTCTCTGTCCCCTCTAGGAGCGTTCCTGGTGCCCTATCTGTTCTTCATGGTGATAGCAGGCATGCCTCTGTTCTACATGGAACTGGCTCTGGGACAGTACAACAGAGAGGGGGCCGCTGGTGTCTGGAAGATCTGCCCTATATTCAAGGGTAGGAGAGAGTGTGTGTGTGTGTGTGTGTACGTGCGCTTGTGTGTGTTAAGATAACTACCATTGTTTATACCCAAACAACGGCAGTCAGATGGAAGACTGAAAATTGGCTTTTAGAGTCTCTCTGTCTTCGGTGATAAACCCATTTGGGGCCAATCTTCCCGTACTTTCAGACACATCGATAAACACTCCGGTGAGCGGAAACCATCGAATTAACATGACGAGTGTCAAAAGAAGAAATGTGACCTTCTCTGTCACGTTCTAACTCCCCCCAACCCCCCCATCATAACCACGGTGCTGCAGACGGTGCTCTGGACCCCCCCGGACCCCCCCCCTCCCCCCCCTCATCATAACAGTGGTGTTGCAGACGGTGCTCTGGACCCCCCCCTCCATCATAACAGTGGTGTTGCAGACGGTACAGAGTCAATGTGGAGGCTATATACAGGGTATTACGGTACAGAGTCAATGTGGAGACTATATACAGGGGGTACCGGTACAGAGTCAATGTGGAGGCTATATACAGGGAGGGTACCGGTTCAGAGTCAATGTGGAGGCTATATACAGGGGGTACTGGTACAGAGTCAATGTGGAGACTATATACAGGGGGTACCGGTACAGAGTCAATGTGGAGGCTATATACAGGGAGGGTACCGGTTCAGAGTCAATGTGGAGGCTATATACAGGGTGTACTGGTACAGAGTCAATGTGGAGGCTATATACAGGGGGTACCGGTACAGAGTCAATGTGCAGTGGCACCTGTTAGTTGTGGTAATATGTACATGTTGGTAGAGTTATTAAAGTGACTATGCATAGATGATAACGTCAAGAGTTTGAGTCTGTCTGACTGCCCTTCTACCACCGTCTGTCTCTCCGTCTATCCATCCACCAACCCACCCAGCCACCCAGCCACCCAGCCACCCACCCACCAACCCACCCAGCCAGCCACCCAGACACCCAGCCACCCAGCCAGCCAGCCACCCACCCACCAACCCACCCAGCCAGCCACCCAGACAACCAGCCACCCAGCCAGCCAGGCAGCCAGCCAGCCAGCCAGCCACCCAGCCAGCCAGCCACCCACCCACCCAGCCAGCCAGCCAGCCAGCCAGCCAGCCAGCAAGCCAGCCAGCCAGCCAGCCAGCCAGCCAGCCACCCAGTCACCCAGTCACCCACCCACCCACCCAGTCACCCACCCACCCACCCAGCCACCCAGCCAGCCAGCCAGCCAGCCACCCAGCCACCCAGCCACCCACCCACCCACCCAGCCAGCCACCCAGCCAGCCAGCCAGCCAGCCAGCCACCCAGCCAGCCAGCCACCGACCCAGCCAGCCAGCCACCCGGCCACCCACCCACCCACCCACCCACCCAGCCACCCACCCACCCAGCCACCCAGCCAGCCAGCCAGCCAGCCAGCCAGCCAGCCAGCCAGCCAGCCAGCCAGCCAGCCAGCCTCCCAGCCACCCAGCCACCCACCCAGCCAGCCAGCCAGCCAGCCACCCAGCCACCCACCCACCCACCCAGCCAGCCAGCCAGCCACCCAGCCAGCCACCCACCCAGCCAGCCACCCAGCCAGCCACCCACCGACCCAGCCAGCCACCCACCCGGCCACCCAGCCATTCAGCCATCCATCCATCGGTCTATCTGTCTCTATCTTAAGGTCCCTGACTGAGTGTGAGTATTGGATGTTGTTGTTTTAATCAGCGGTCTCACATGCACCCAGCCCTTTAAGCTGAGACAGAGAGAATAGCTGCTGTCACTCAACAGGGAATCGCTGCAATTTACATCTGATCGTTTTGACTGATTGTTTTTTCCTAACGATCAATGTTTTCAAAAAGACGACATGATCACTCGTGACGCTAATGAAATCCGCCTCGACAAATATCACTTCTTGTAGATTTAAAAGAGCCGTTTGGAAAAGAGCCAGGACATCGTTATCGCCATCAGAACAAGAGAGATGGACCCGCGTTGGTCTTGAAGGTTAGGATGAAAGTGAACAGTGGAGCGCGGACATGGTGCTAAACGCACGGAAAGGGCAGATCTGGGGATAAATAAAGAGAAGAGAGAGGAGACCGCAGAGGCCAACCTTTAGAAAGTTTGGCTTGTGGTTGTTTTCATGTTAAAGCGCTTTTTTTAAAAAATTCTGTGTTATCCGTGTGTGTTCTAGTTCTAGTTTACTTCTGAAAAGTGTTTATGTAAAATATGTAAGAATGTAGAGTGTCGAGGTTCATAGGAGGTGTGTTTTATTTTGAGGTGTCCAGGAACAGATGTGACCTTTGGCCTTTGTGATACTTCCAGTTGACGTCAATTGTTTATTGTGATATTTTTTTCCCTGTTTTGTGTTTTCTGTCTACCTCTGCTATAGTCTGAGCCTGTATTCTAAACCACTGTGATCTTGAACTGTGACCTTTCACCTTTCACCTTTTCCTCCCCAGGTGTTGGTTTCACAGTGATCCTGATCAGTCTGTACGTGGGCTTCTACTACAACGTGATTATAGCCTGGGCCCTGTTCTACCTGTTCTCTTCCTTCACCGGAGAGCTGCCCTGGGTCCACTGTAACAACACCTGGAACAGCCCCAACTGCTCGGACCTCTGGGCCTTCAACAACTCCCTCAACGACACACACAAGTCCACCCCCGCAGCAGAGTACTTTGAGTGAGTCTGCCGTTTCGTCTCTCGATCCGAGTCTGAAGGGAGACGGTTGACTTCTTTCTTAAAGGATTTTTTTGTTGCTCTGACGTGTGTCAAGTATGGGCATTATTGAGAGGAATCAGCTTCACCTTGTTCTCTCGTTGGCATTCACTTACACAAAGGTGCACATTCATATAATCAGACTTTATTTGAAACCTGGACCCAGAAGACATGCCTGAGAGAGCCAGAAGTTCACATCCCTGTCTATGTGTTTTCATACCTTCATAGTCCTGGTCGTCCAGACTGTATCCATACCTTCATAGTCCTGGTCGTCCAGACTGTATCCATACCTTCATAGTCCTGGTCGCCCAGACTGTATCCATACCTTCATAGTCCTGGTCGTCCAGACTGTATCCATACCTTCATAGTCCTGGTCGTCCAGACTGTATCCATACCTTCATAGTCCTGGTCGTCCATGGAGATACTGTATCCATGTCTTCCTTCTCCTGGTCGTCCATGGAGATACTGTATCCATGTGTCTATACTCCTGGTCGTCCATGGAGATACTGTATCCATGTCTTCCTTCTCCTGGTTGTCCATGGAGATACTGTATCCATGTCTTCATGTCCTGGTCGTCCATGGAGATACTGTATCCATGTCTTCATGTCCTGGTCCTCCATGGAGATACTGTATCCATGTCTTCATGCCCTGGTCGTCCATGGAGATACTGTATCCAGTGTCTTCATGTCCTGGTCGTCCATGGAGATACTGTATCCATGTCTTCATGTCCTGGTCGTCCATGGAGATACTGTATCCATGTCTTCATGTCCTGGTCGTCCATGGAGATACTGTATCCACGTCTTCCTTCTCCTGGTCGTCCATGGAGATACTGTATCCATGTCTTCATTGTCCTGGTCGCCCATAGAGATATTGTATCCATGTCTTCATGTCCTGGTCGTCCATGGAGATACTGTATCCATGTCTTCATGTCCTGGTCGTCCATGGAGATACTGTATCCATGTCTTCATGTCCTGGTCGTCCATGGAGATACTGTATCCATGTCTTCATGTCCTGGTCCTCCATGGAGATACTGTATCCATGTCTTCATGCCCTGGTCGTCCATGGAGATACTGTATCCAGTGTCTTCATGTCCTGGTCGTCCATGGAGATACTGTATCCATGTCTTCATGTCCTGGTCGTCCATGGAGATACTGTATCCATGTCTTCATGTCCTGGTCCTCCATGGAGATACTGTATCCATGTCTTCATGCCCTGGTCGTCCATGGAGATACTGTATCCAGTGTCTTCATGTCCTGGTCGTCCATGGAGATACTGTATCCATGTCTTCATGTCCTGGTCGTCCATGGAGATACTGTATCCATGTCTTCATGTCCTGGTCGTCCATGGAGATACTGTATCCACGTCTTCCTTCTCCTGGTCGTCCATGGAGATACTGTATCCATGTCTTCATTGTCCTGGTCGCCCATAGAGATATTGTATCCATGTCTTCATGTCCTGGTCGTCCATGGAGATACTGTAT
>NW_027258142.1:52500-82500 GCF_045791955.1 Oncorhynchus clarkii lewisi | reverse complement strand
GACTCTGTGAGCCTCAGGTAAGAATGGGGGAGAGGGAGGAGAGATAGAGAGACAGGAAGGAGTGAGAGAAACAGAAAGATAAAGATTGGGAGACTGAGAGAGAGAGAGAGAGAGCGAGAAAAAGAAAGAAAGAGAGAGAGACAGAGAAAGAGAGAAAGAAAGAGAGAAAGAAAGAAGGAGAAAGAGAGAGAGAGAGAGAGAGAGAGAGAGAGAGAGAGAGAGAGAGAGAGAGAAAAAAAGAAAGAAAGAGAGAGAGAGAGAAAGAGAGAAAGAAAGAAAGAAAGAAAGAAGGAGAGAGAGAGAGAGAGAGAGAGAGAGAGAGAGAGAGAGAGAGAGAGAGGACAAGAGCGAGATCGAAGGGGTGTATTCAGAGGTGATAAAAGTTTCCTTATTGAGTTTCACAGACACACTAGTATTACAGCTCTGGTCCAGTCCTTGTCTCTCACAGACACACTAGTTTTACAGCTCTGGTTGAGTCCTGGCCTAGAACAGAACAGCTCCTTGTCCCTCACAGACACACTAGTATTACAGCTCTGGTCCAGTCCTTGTCTCTCACAGACACACTAGTATTACAGCTCTGGTCCAGTCCTTGTCTCTCACAGACACACTGGTATACAGCTCTGGTCCAGTCCTTGTCTCTCACAGACACACTAGTATTACAGCTCTGGTCCAGTCCTTGTCTCTCACAGACACACTAGTATTACAGCTCTGGTCCAGTCCTTGTCTCTCACAGACACACTAGTATTACAGCTCTGGTCCAGTCCTTGTCTCTCACAGACACACTGGTATACAGCTCTGGTCCAGTCCTTGTCTCTCACAGACACACTAGTATTACAGCTCTGGTCCAGTCCTTGTCTCTCACAGACACACTGGTATTACAGCTCTGGTCCAGTCCTTGTCTCTCACAGACACACTAGTATTACAGCTCTGGTCCAGTCCTTGTCTCTCACAGACACACTAGTATTACAGTTCTGGTCCAGTCCTTGTCTCTGATGGGGACACCCTCCACCAGCTGAGACACCCTCCTGTTTAGGGAAAGGGGGGGGGGGGGTACCTAGTCAGTTGCATTCAACTGAAATGTGTCTTCCTGCATTTAACCCAGTCAGAGAGGTGCAGGTTGCTGCCTCAATCAACATCCACAGCGCCAGGGGAACAGTGGGTCAACTGCCTTGTTCAGGGGAACAGTGGGTTAACTGCCTGTTCAGGGGAACAGTGGGTTAACTGCCTTGTTCAGGGGAACAGTGGGTTAACTGCCTTGTTCAGGGACAGAATGACAGATTTTTAACCTCGTCAGCTTGGTGATTCGATCCAGCAATCTCGCTCTAACCACTAGGCTACCTGCATATATATATATACTGTATACACATTGTGTGCGTGTGTTTATGTGTGTGTGTGAGAGAGATATGCTGATGTTTATTTCTGTATTTTAACGCCACAGGTAGTCATTTAGTGCAGGAAAATAAAAGGTTCGTCATAAACAATTTAATATTTCAGTGTCCATGAAATCCCGACTGATGAAATGTATATATGAATCATTTGCCTTAATAAGGGCGCTGTAAGACTCTCCAGCTGTCCCCCCCCCCCCCCCCTTCCCCTCCAGTAGCAACGCACACGACCGCTAAGGACTCAAAGCAACAATTTGAGAATTAGATTAGACACATGCATGCAGCAACAATTTGCTAAATTACCCCGTATTCACAAGTGTCTTTCATCTTTCTGTTGAATGAGTTTCCTGCAATTATCTCTAATAACAGCCTTCTCTCCCCCCCCCCCCCCCTGTGTCTTTTGTCCTCTGTCCCCTGGCTGTTTGTTGTGGTAGGTCTGGATAGACGCTGCCACTCAGATCTGCTTCTCTTTGGGAGTCGGGTTTGGTGTGCTAATAGCGTTCTCCAGCTATAACAAATTCAGCAACAACTGCTATAGGTAAAGTAGAAGCACAGAACAAAACCAGGGGTTCCGTGTCCCAAATAACACCCTATTCACTATACAGTGCACTACTTTAGACTAGGACCCATAGGGCTCTGGTTGAAAGTAGTGCACTGCGTAGGGAATAGGGTGCTATTTGGTATGCTACCCCTCAGTGTTGATAGTCTCTATTAGAGAGGCGAACAGAGGTGACAAACTGCTGCTGAGCTGGTGAATTACAATACCTTTGAAGGCCCTTACCTACTGGCCATGTCTATAACACCAGTCTGTTCTATAGAGGACAGTAATACCTACTGGTCATGTCTATAACACCAGTCTGTTCTATAGAGGACAGTAATACCTACTGGTCATGTCTATAACACCAGTCTGTTCTATAGAGGACAGTAATACCTACTGGTCATGTCTATAACACCAGTCTGTTCTATAGAGGACAGTAATACCTACTGGTCATGTCTATAACACCAGTCTGTTCTATAGAGGACAGTAATACCTACTGGTCATGTCTATAACACCAGTCTGTTCTATAGAGGACAGTAATACCTACTGGTCATGTCTATAACACCAGTCTGTTCTATAGAGGACAGTAATATCTACTGGTAATGTCTATAACACCAGTCTGTTCTATAGAGGACAGTAATACCTACTGGTCATGTCTATAACACCAGTCTGTTCTATAGAGGACAGTAATACCTACTGGTCATGTCTATAACACCAGTCTGTTCTATAGAGGACAGTAATACCTACTGGTCATGTCTATAACACCAGTCTGTTCTATAGAGGACAGTAATACCTACTGGTCATGTCTATAACACCAGTCTGTTCTATAGAGGACAGTAATACCTACTGGTCATGTCTATAACACCAGTCTGTTCTATAGAGGACAGTAATACATACAGGTCAGGTCTATAACACCAGTCTGTTCTATAGAGGACAGTAATACCTACTGGTCATGTCTATAACACCAGTCTGTTCTATAGAGGACAGTGATACCTACTGGTCATGTCTATAACACCAGTCTGTTCTATAGAGGACAGTAATACCTACTGGTCATGTCTATAACACCAGTCTGTTCTATAGAGGACAGCAATACCTACTGGTCATGTCTATAACACCAGTCTGTTCTATAGAGGACAGTAATACCTACTGGTCATGTCTATAACACCAGTCTGTTCTATAGAGGACAGTAATACCTACTGGTCATGTCTATAACACCAGTCTGTTCTATAGAGGACAGTAATACCTACTGGTCATGTCTATAACACCAGTCTGTTCTATAGAGGACAGTAATACCTACTGGTCATGTCTATAACACCAGTCTGTTCTATAGAGGACAGTAATACCTACTGGTCATGTCTATAACACCAGTCTGTTCTATAGAGGACAGTAATACCTATTGGTCATGTCTATAACACCAGTCTGTTCTATAGAGGACAGTAATATCTACTGACCATGTCTATAACACCAGTCTGTTCTATAGAGGACAGTAATACCTACTGGTCATGTCTATAACACCAGTCTGTTCTACAGAGGACAGTAATACCTACTGGTCATGTCTTAAACACCAGTCTGTTCTACAGAGGACAGTAATACCTACTGGTCATGTCTATAACACCAGTCTGTTCTATAGAGGACAGTAATACCTACTGGTCATGTCTATAACACCAGTCTGTTCTATAGAGGACAGTAATACCTACTGGTCATGTCTATAACACCAGTCTGTTCTATAGAGGACAGTAATACCTACTGGTCATGTCTATAACACCAGTCTGTTCTATAGAGGACAGTAATACCTACTGGTCATGTCTATAACACCAGTCTGTTCTATAGAGGACAGTAATACCTACTGGTCATGTCTATAACACCAGTCTGTTCTATAGAGGACAGTAATACCTACTGGTCATGTCTATAACACCAGTCTGTTCTGTAGAGGACAGTAATACCTACTGGTCATGTCTATAACACCAGTCTGTTCTATAGAGGACAGTAATACCTACTGGTCATGTCTATAACACCAGTCTGTTCTGTAGAGGACAGTAATACCTACTGGTCATGTCTATAACACCAGTCTGTTCTATAGAGGACAGTAATACCTACTGGTCATGTCTATAACATAAGTCTGTTCTATAGAGGACAGTAATACCTACTGGCCATGTCTATAACACCAGTCTGTTCTATAGAGGACAGTAATACCTACTGGTCATGTCTATAACACCAGTCTGTTCTATAGAGGACAGTAATACCTACTGGTCATGTCTATAACACCAGTCTGTTCTGTAGAGGACAGTAATACCTACTGGTCATGTCTATAACATAAGTCTGTTCTGTAGAGGACAGTAATACCTACTGGCCATGTCTATAACACCAGTCTGTTCTGTAGAGGACAGTAATACCTACTGGTCATGTCTATAACACCAGTCTGTTCTATAGAGGACAGTAATACCTACTGACCATGTCTATAACACCAGTCTGTTCTATAGAGGACAGTAATACCAACTGGTCATGTCTATAACACCAGTCTGTTCTATAGAGGACAGTAATACCTACTGACCATGTCTATAACACCAGTCTGTTCTATAGAGGAAAGTAATACCTACTGGTCATGTCTATAACACCAGTCTGTTCTATAGAGGACAGTAATACCTACTGGTCATGTCTATAACACCAGTCTGTTCTATAGAGGACAGTAATACCTACTGTCATGTCTATAACACCAGTCTGTTCTATAGAGGACAGTAATACCTACTGGTCATGTCTATAACACCAGTCTGTTCTATAGAGGACAGTAATACCTACTGGTCATGTCTATAATACCAGTCTATTCTAGATCTACCAGGTATATGAATATGTTCTTGTCATCTTCACTCTCTCTTCCAGAGATGCCATCATCACCAGTTCCATCAACTCCCTGACCAGCTTCTTCTCCGGCTTCGTCATCTTCTCCTTCCTGGGTTACATGTCCCATAAACACAGCGTGCCATTGGACAAGGTGGCCACAGACGGTCAGTAGTCGTAATGTTCTGGACAAGGTGGCCACAGACGGTCAGTATTCTTAGTGTTCTGGACAAGGTGACCACAGGCGGTCAGTATTCTTAGTGTTCTGGACAAGGTGACCACAGACGGTCAGTATTCTTAGTGTTCGGGACAAGGTGGCCACAGACGGTCAGTATTCTTAGTGTTCTGGACAAGGCGGCCACAGACGGTCAGTATTCGTAATGTTTTGGACAAGGTGGCCACAGACGGTCAGTATTCTTAGTGTTCTGGACAAGGTGGCCACAGACGGTCAGTATTCTTAGTGTTCTGGACAAGGTGGCCACAGACGGTCAGTGTTCGTAATGTTTTGGACAAGGTGGCCACAAACGGTCAGTATTCTTAGTGTTCTGGACAAGGTGACCACAGACGGTCAGTATTCTTAGTGTTCTGGACAAGGTGTTCACAGACGGTCAGTATTCGTAATGTTTTGGACAAGGTGGCCACAGACGGTCAGTATTCTTAGTGTTCTGGACAAGGTGGCCACAGACGGTCAGTATTCTTAGTGTTCTGGACAAGGTGACCACAGACGGTCAGTATTCTTAGTGTTCTGGAAAAGGTGACCACAGACGGTCAGTATTCTTAGTGTTCTGGACAAGGTGGCCACAGACGGTCAGTATTCTTAGTGTTCTGGACAAGGTGGCCACAGACGGTCAGTATTCGTAATGTTTTGGACAAGGTGGCCACAGACGGTCAGTATTCTTAGTGTTCTGGACAAGGTGGCCACAGATGGTCAGTATTCTTAGTGTTCTGGACAAGGTGGCCACAGACGGTCAGTATTCTTAGTGTTCTGGACAAGGTGACCACAGACGGTCAGTATTCTTAGTGTTCTGGACAACGTGGCCACAGACGGTCAGTATTCGTAATGTTTTGGACAAGGTGGCCACAGACGGTCAGTATTCTTAGTGTTCTGGACAAGGTGACCACAGACGGTCAGTATTCTTAGTGTTCTGGACAAGGTGGCCACAGACGGTCCGTATTCTTAGTGTTCTGGACAAGGTGGCCACAGACGGTCAGTATTCTTAGTGTTCTGGACAAGGTGACCACAGACGGTCAGTATTCTTAGTGTTCTGGACAAGGTGTCCACAGACGGTCAGTATTCGTAATGTTCTGGACAAGGTGGCCACAGACGGTCAGTATTCTTAGTGTTCTGGACAAGCTGGCCACAGACGGTCAGTATTCTTAGTGTTCTGGACAAGGTGACCACAGAAGGTCAGTATTCTTAGTGTTCTGGACAAGGTGACCACAGATGGTCAGTATTCTTAGTGTTCTGGACAAGGTGACCACAGATGGTCAGTAGTCTTAGTGTTCTGGACAAGGTGGCCACAGATGGTCAGTATTCTTAGTGTTCTGGACAAGGTGACCACAGATGGTCAGTATTCTTAGTGTTCTGGACAAGGTGGCCACAGACGGTCAGTATTCGTAATGTTTTGGACAAGGTGGCCACAGACGGTCAGTATTCTTAGTGTTCTGGACAAGGTGACCACAGACGGTCAGTATTCTTAGTGTTCTGGACAAGGTGACCACAGACGGTCAGTATTCTTAGTGTTCTGGACAAAGTGGCCACAGACGGTCAGTATTCGTAATGTTTTGGACAAGGTGGCCACAGACGGTCAGTATTCTTAGTGTTCTGGACAAGGTGACCACAGACGGTCAGTATTCTTAGTGTTCTGGACAAGGTGGCCACAGACGGTCCGTATTCTTAGTGTTCTGGACAAGGTGGCCACAGACGGTCAGTATTCTTAGTGTTCTGGACAAGGTGACCACAGACGGTCAGTATTCTTAGTGTTCTGGACAAGGTGACCACAGACGGTCAGTATTCGTAATGTTCTGGACAAGGTGGCCACAGACGGTCAGTATTCTTAGTGTTCTGGACAAGCTGGCCACAGACGGTCAGTATTCTTAGTGTTCTGGACAAGGTGACCACAGATGGTCAGTATTCTTAGTGTTCTGGACAAGGTGACCACAGATGGTCAGTAGTCTTAGTGTTCTGGACAAGGTGGCCACAGATGGTCAGTATTCTTAGTGTTCTGGACAAGGTGACCACAGATGGTCAGTATTCTTAGTGTTCTGGACAAGGTGACC
This sequence comes from Oncorhynchus clarkii lewisi, assembly GCF_045791955.1. NCBI lineage: Eukaryota > Metazoa > Chordata > Actinopteri > Salmoniformes > Salmonidae > Oncorhynchus > Oncorhynchus clarkii. The sequence goes on along the minus strand of NW_027258142.1, from coordinate 75,462 downwards.
ACAGATGGTCAGTATTCTTAGTGTTCTGGACAAGGTGACCACATAGGGTCAGTATTCTTAGTGTTCTGGACAAGGTGACCACATAGGGTCAGTATTCTTAGTGTTCTGGACAAGGTGACCACATAGGGTCAGTAGTCTTAGTGTTCTGGACAAGGTGACCACATAGGGTCAGTATTCTTAGTGTTCTGGACAAGGTGACCACAGATGGTCAGTATTCTTAGTGTTCTGGACAAGGTGGCCACAGACGGTCAGTATTCGTAATGTTCTGGACAAGGTGGCCACAGACGGTCAGTATTCTTAGTGTTCTGGACAAGGTGGCCACAGACGGTCAGTATTCTTAGTGTTCTGGACAAGGTGACCACAGACGGTCAGTATTCTTAGTGTTCTGGAAAAGGTGACCACAGACGGTCAGTATTCTTAGTGTTCTGGACAAGGTGGCCACAGACGGTCAGTATTCTTAGTGTTCTGGACAAGGTGGCCACAGACGGTCAGTATTCGTAATGTTTTGGACAAGGTGGCCACAGACGGTCAGTATTCTTAGTGTTCTGGACAAGGTGGCCACAGATGGTCAGTATTCTTAGTGTTCTGGACAAGGTGGCCACAGACGGTCAGTATTCTTAGTGTTCTGGACAAGGTGACCACAGACGGTCAGTATTCTTAGTGTTCTGGACAAAGTGGCCACAGACGGTCAGTATTCGTAATGTTTTGGACAAGGTGGCCACAGACGGTCAGTATTCTTAGTGTTCTGGACAAGGTGACCACAGACGGTCAGTATTCTTAGTGTTCTGGACAAGGTGGCCACAGACGGTCCGTATTCTTAGTGTTCTGGACAAGGTGGCCACAGACGGTCAGTATTCTTAGTGTTCTGGACAAGGTGACCACAGACGGTCAGTATTCTTAGTGTTCTGGACAAGGTGACCACAGACGGTCAGTATTCGTAATGTTCTGGACAAGGTGGCCACAGACGGTCAGTATTCTTAGTGTTCTGGACAAGCTGGCCACAGACGGTCAGTATTCTTAGTGTTCTGGACAAGGTGACCACAGAAGGTCAGTATTCTTAGTGTTCTGGACAAGGTGACCACAGATGGTCAGTATTCTTAGTGTTCTGGACAAGGTGACCACAGATGGTCAGTAGTCTTAGTGTTCTGGACAAGGTGGCCACAGATGGTCAGTATTCTTAGTGTTCTGGACAAGGTGACCACAGATGGTCAGTATTCTTAGTGTTCTGGACAAGGTGGCCACAGACGGTCAGTATTCGTAATGTTTTGGACAAGGTGGCCACAGACGGTCAGTATTCTTAGTGTTCTGGACAAGGTGACCACAGACGGTCAGTATTCTTAGTGTTCTGGACAAGGTGACCACAGACGGTCAGTATTCTTAGTGTTCTGGACAAAGTGGCCACAGACGGTCAGTATTCGTAATGTTTTGGACAAGGTGGCCACAGACGGTCAGTATTCTTAGTGTTCTGGACAAGGTGACCACAGACGGTCAGTATTCTTAGTGTTCTGGACAAGGTGGCCACAGACGGTCCGTATTCTTAGTGTTCTGGACAAGGTGGCCACAGACGGTCAGTATTCTTAGTGTTCTGGACAAGGTGACCACAGACGGTCAGTATTCTTAGTGTTCTGGACAAGGTGACCACAGACGGTCAGTATTCGTAATGTTCTGGACAAGGTGGCCACAGACGGTCAGTATTCTTAGTGTTCTGGACAAGCTGGCCACAGACGGTCAGTATTCTTAGTGTTCTGGACAAGGTGACCACAGATGGTCAGTATTCTTAGTGTTCTGGACAAGGTGACCACAGATGGTCAGTAGTCTTAGTGTTCTGGACAAGGTGGCCACAGATGGTCAGTATTCTTAGTGTTCTGGACAAGGTGACCACAGATGGTCAGTATTCTTAGTGTTCTGGACAAGGTGACCACAGATGGTCAGTATTCTTAGTGTTCTGGACAAGGTGACCACATAGGGTCAGTATTCTTAGTGTTCTGGACAAGGTGACCACATAGGGTCAGTATTCTTAGTGTTCTGGACAAGGTGACCACATAGGGTCAGTAGTCTTAGTGTTCTGGACAAGGTGACCACATAGGGTCATTATTCTTAGTGTTCTGGACAAGGTGACCACAGATGGTCAGTATTCTTAGTGTTCTGGACAAGGTGGCCACAGACGGTCAGTATTCTTAGTGTTCTGGACAAGGTGGCCACAGATGGTCAGTATTCTTAGTGTTCTGGACAAGGTGACCACATAGGGTCAGTATTCTTAGTGTTCTGGACAAGGTGACCACAGATGGTCAGTATTCTTAGTGTTCTGGACAAGGTGGCCACAGACGGTCAGTATTCGTAATGTTCTGGACAAGGTGGCCACAGACGGTCAGTATTCTTAGTGTTCTGGACAAGGTGGCCACAGACGGTCAGTATTCTTAGTGTTCTGGACAAGGTGACCACAGACGGTCAGTATTCTTAGTGTTCTGGAAAAGGTGACCACAGACGGTCAGTATTCTTAGTGTTCTGGACAAGGTGGCCACAGATGGTCAGTATTCTTAGTGTTCTGGACAAGGTGGCCACAGACGGTCAGTATTCTTAGTGTTCTGGACAAGGTGACCACAGACGGTCAGTATTCTTAGTGTTCTGGACAAAGTGGCCACAGACGGTCAGTATTCGTAATGTTTTGGACAAGGTGGCCACAGACGGTCAGTATTCTTAGTGTTCTGGACAAGGTGACCACAGACGGTCAGTATTCTTAGTGTTCTGGACAAGGTGGCCACAGACGGTCCGTATTCTTAGTGTTCTGGACAAGGTGGCCACAGACGGTCAGTATTCTTAGTGTTCTGGACAAGGTGACCACAGACGGTCAGTATTCTTAGTGTTCTGGACAAGGTGACCACAGACGGTCAGTATTCGTAATGTTCTGGACAAGGTGGCCACAGACGGTCAGTATTCTTAGTGTTCTGGACAAGCTGGCCACAGACGGTCAGTATTCTTAGTGTTCTGGACAAGGTGACCACAGAAGGTCAGTATTCTTAGTGTTCTGGACAAGGTGACCACAGATGGTCAGTATTCTTAGTGTTCTGGACAAGGTGACCACAGATGGTCAGTAGTCTTAGTGTTCTGGACAAGGTGGCCACAGATGGTCAGTATTCTTAGTGTTCTGGACAAGGTGACCACAGATGGTCAGTATTCTTAGTGTTCTGGACAAGGTGGCCACAGACGGTCAGTATTCGTAATGTTTTGGACAAGGTGGCCACAGACGGTCAGTATTCTTAGTGTTCTGGACAAGGTGACCACAGACGGTCAGTATTCTTAGTGTTCTGGACAAGGTGACCACAGACGGTCAGTATTCTTAGTGTTCTGGACAAAGTGGCCACAGACGGTCAGTATTCGTAATGTTTTGGACAAGGTGGCCACAGACGGTCAGTATTCTTAGTGTTCTGGACAAGGTGACCACAGACGGTCAGTATTCTTAGTGTTCTGGACAAGGTGGCCACAGACGGTCAGTATTCTTAGTGTTCTGGACAAGGTGACCACAGACGGTCAGTATTCTTAGTGTTCTGGACAAGGTGACCACAGACGGTCAGTATTCGTAATGTTCTGGACAAGGTGGCCACAGACGGTCAGTATTCTTAGTGTTCTGGACAAGCTGGCCACAGACGGTCAGTATTCTTAGTGTTCTGGACAAGGTGACCACAGATGGTCAGTATTCTTAGTGTTCTGGACAAGGTGACCACAGATGGTCAGTAGTCTTAGTGTTCTGGACAAGGTGGCCACAGAAGGTCAGTATTCTTAGTGTTCTGGACAAGGTGACCACAGATGGTCAGTATTCTTAGTGTTCTGGACAAGGTGACCACAGATGGTCAGTATTCTTAGTGTTCTGGACAAGGTGACCACATAGGGTCAGTATTCTTAGTGTTCTGGACAAGGTGACCACATAGGGTCAGTATTCTTAGTGTTCTGGACAAGGTGACCACATAGGGTCAGTAGTCTTAGTGTTCTGGACAAGGTGACCACATAGGGTCAGTATTCTTAGTGTTCTGGACAAGGTGACCACAGATGGTCAGTATTCTTAGTGTTCTGGACAAGGTGGCCACAGACGGTCAGTATTCTTAGTGTTCTGGACAAGGTGGCCACAGATGGTCAGTATTCTTAGTGTTCTGGACAAGGTGACCACATAGGGTCAGTATTCTTAATGCTTCGCACTCTTTTCTCAGATAACGTTGGAGACCTGAAGTGATTGTTTTGTTCTTTATAAAAAAATAGTTAGATGTATTGACATTTCCAATAGATTTTTCCGCCAATCATTATTTGTGTGATGGGATCTCTAAATTGATGTCATGTCCACTTGTCTTTATGACGTGCAATATTAAATGTTGTTTATCTATCAAAATGTTTAGCAAAAAAATGTGCTCTGGTCTTGGTGTCAGGGCTGATTGGAAATCTATATGTGTTTATCAGCACAAATCAATCATGTGGTCTACATTGTCACCGCTGTTAATTAAACAAATGTTGGGTTTGCTGCGTTCTTCAGACACGTCTCCCATCACAAAATAGATGTTTGATTAACACGAGATCATTCATCTGTGTTGTTGTGTCCCATACAGGTCCTGGTCTGGTGTTCATCATCTACCCAGAGGCCATTGCAACATTACCAGGGTCATCAGTGTGGGCCGTCATCTTCTTCATCATGCTGCTGACTCTGGGCATCGACAGTGCTGTGAGTACACCGCTCACCATTATAGAACAAACTATGAACTGATCAACCTCCAGTTTCTGAGGTGGCAACATGCTATAGGCTAGTGGTGACAAACCCTACTCCTGGGGAGCTAATAGGTGTGCAGGCTTTTGGTCCGACCCAGCAGGATCAGGGCTGGCTAATCCTGCTATAGGTAAAGTGCACAGACCAATTTCAGCTAAATTATGGTGTTCTATGTTTTGTGTTCTGTGTTCTGTGTTCTGTGTTCTCTGTTCTGTGCTCTGTGCTCTGTGTTCTGTGTTCTGTGTTCTCTGTTCTGTGCTCTGTGTTCTGTGTTCTGTGCTCTGCGTTCTGTGTTCTGTGCTCTGTCTCTGGTCTCTAGATGGGAGGGATGGAGTCAGTGATCACAGGATTGATGGATGAGTTCAAGTTTCTCCATAAACACCGGGAACTCTTCACCCTCTTCATCGTTGTGTCCACCTTCCTCATCTCACTGTTCTGTGTCACTAATGTAAGTGGACGAAAAAGATGTGTGTGTAAAGTTATTCCTCAAGCATCTAAGGAATTTGCATGAATGACACATGGCTAATATAAGAGACATCAAATGGAATCTCTCCTCTCTTCTACCCTCTCCTCTCCTCTCCTCTCCTCTCCTCTCCTCTCCTCTCCTCTCCTCCCATCTCCTCTCCTCTCCTCTCCCCTCTCCTCTCCTCTCCTCTCCTCTCCTCTCCTCTCCTCTCCTCTCCTCTCCTCTCCTCTCTTCTACCCTTTCCTCTCCTCTTCTCTCCTCTCCTCTCCTCTCCTCTCCTCTCCTCTCCTCTCCTCTCCTCTCCTCTCTTCTACCCTCTCCTCTCCTCTCCTCTCCTCTCCTCTCCTCTCCTCTCCTCTCCTCTCCTCTACCCTCTCCTCTCCTCTCCTCTCCTCTCCTCTCCTCTCCTCTCCTCTCTTCTACACTCTCCTCTCCTCTCCTCTCCTCTCCTCTCCTCTCTTCTACCCTCTCCTCTCCTCTCCTCTCCTCTCCCCTCCTCTCCTCTCCTCTCCTCTCTCCTCTCCTCTCCTCTCCTCTCCTCTCCAGGGTGGTATCTATGTGTTCACTCTGCTGGACCATTTTGCTGCCGGGACATCCATTCTCTTTGGAGTGCTTATTGAGGCCATCGGCATCGCCTGGTTCTACGGTGAGGAGGGGAGAGGAGGTGGGGGGAGGATGGGAGAGGAGGAGCAGGAGGAGGGGGTGAGGAGTAAGGAGGGAGGAGGAGGGAGGGAGGAGGTGAGGAGTGAGGAGGGAGGAGGAGGGAGGGAGGAGGAGGAGGAGGTGAGAAAGGAGAAGGAGGGAGGGAGGAGGTGAGGATTGAGGAGTGAGGAGGGAGGGAGGAGGAGGAGGTGAGGAGTGAGGAGGGAGGAAGAGGTGAGGAGGGGAGACTCTTAGCTCTTCATGGCCATCCAAGCTGATGTCCTATTAGGCCATTGATAGGGTCTGATGGGATATCAGTCTGGATCTTCCTCTGCTGTGCCGCCATGCAACACTACCTCATTAGCTGTCAGAGGACCAGGAGGTAAAAAGCCTGTCTCTGGTGTGTTTCTGCCACTCAGAGTGTATGGTTCATATGACTATTTAGAGTTTAGGTGTTTGGAGTGGACAGAGACACATTACATACAAACAATAGTGTATTGATATTGAATATCTGAGGTCAACATCCCAGTCTGTGGTGTAAAGATTGATGGGTTTTTTTTTTGGGGGGGGGGGGGGGGGGGTCTGTTGTGGTTCTGATGATACTTGGATGTCAGAAATATAAGCTAGGCCCGATGGAAGATTCCCTTGTGCCGTGTCTTTCAATTCTAACTTAAAGGGATAGTACACCCAAAATGACAAAACGACACATTGGTTTCCTAACCCCGTAAAACAGTCTACGGTCGAGGTATGACATCAATCCATACTTTGGTGTTTATTTCCCCTGGCACTGTTTCCGCGCGCTAACGCGTTAGCATCTGTGTCACAAATCCCATTCAAGTCGTGGCTACCGATAGTAGCGTTTCTCTAGCATCCTTTTCAAATCAGCCCAAAGTATCTCAAATTGATTGTGGAGGCCCAACAAAGTCCCTTATAAGATAGTTTTCTATCCAAGTGACGCCAGAATATAAAAAAATCGGGCATAATACGCATAAAAACAAAATGCTAATTTTGCCGCCAGAGGTGTGTTTACATTACATTGACTTGTTGCAGATAGACGGCTGTGTGTGATGATGCAGTGCACATTAAATTAACTTCTGATGTTCAATTCCCATGTACTGAAACAAAAAATGGATTCCCATCACATTTTCAACCTTACTGACGATTTTGTCACAACAAATGTGACGTTATATGGTATGTGTGTCGGGCGGGGCAGGGATGTGTGTGTCTGTGTGTGTGTGTGTGTGTGTGTGTGTGTGTGTGTGTGTGCCCACTCTGGTCTTGACACGTGTGCTCTAGTCAACAGTGCAGGTAGAGGTATCTCCTTCAGAGATAATCTAGCCAACAGTGCAGGTAGGCTACCTTCAGAGATAATCTAGTCAACAGTGCAGGTAGGCTACCTTCAGAGATAATCTAGTCAACAGTGCAGGTAGAGGTATCTCCTTCAGAGATAATCTAGCCAACAGTGCAGGTAGGCTACCTTCAGAGATAATCTAGTCAACAGTGCAGGTAGGCTACCTTCAGAGATAATCTAGTCAACAGTGCAGGTAGGCTACCTTCAGAGATAATCTACTCAACAGTGCAGGTAGGCTACCTTCAGAGATAATCTAGTCAACAGTGCAGGTAGGCTACCTTCAGAGATAATCTAGTCAACAGTGCAGGTAGAGGTATCTCCTTCAGAGATAATCTAGCCAACAGTGCAGGTAGGCTACCTTCAGAGATAATCTACTCAACAGTGCAGGTAGGCTACCTTCAGAGATAATCTAGTCAACAGTGCAGGTAGGCTACCTTCAGAGATAATCTAGTCAACAGTGCAGGTAGGCTACCTTCAGAGATACTCTACTCAACAGTGCAGGTAGGCTACCTTCAGAGATAATCTAGTCAACAGTGCGGGTAGAGGTATCTCCTTCAGAGATAATTAATGGATAAGAGATAGATTTGTATTTGTCAAACGGCAGCCAAGCCTCAATCATCACCAGAATAAGACCCTCAGTGTTTATCGAAAAGGCTCATTAAAAGCTCATCACCGTATTTTTGTCTTTCCTTTACACTTTCTTGTGTGACACTACAGTACGACAAGCAACTTGCTTTGCTCAGACAACATTGAAGTTATCTGAAAGCCCACAGGCATTTTACAGCAACGTCTCCAGAGTGAATTCAGGTTAAAAAAAAGAACGTCTCCAAAGCTCACTTCTGGTTTAGACTGCTAGTCTGATCTACTATACTGCTGGTCAGGGGGTCCAGACAGTGCTGTGTGTGTGTGTGTGTGTGTGTGTGTGTGTGTGTGTGTGTGTGTGTGTGTGTGTGTGTGTGTGTGTGTGTGTGTGTGTGTGTGTGTGTGTGTGTGTGTGTGTGTGTGTGCGTGTGCATTCATGTGTATGTCTAACCAGCCTTGTGGCTCGGGGGTCAGTGTGGTCAGCTTGCTGCCCTGCCGTGGTGGCCTCAGCCTGGGAGGGCAGACTACTTTAGCCTCAGGCTTCTCCGGGCCTTTTCCCTGGCTCCATCTCTACTGACAGGTGGCTGTGGCACCCTGTGCCCTCCACAGGAACAGCTGCCTGCTCTCCATAGGCTCCAGTCACATTGGGATTATGCCTGGGCTTTGAGAAGTGCCTCCCAGGCAAGGAACAAAGAGAGAAGGTTGAGTGAGGAGAAGCCTAGATGAGGAAAGGAACTGGATGCTGGTGATATTAAACATGCTACCAGAATGTTAATATCCTTGTATTTCCAATGGACTGTCGTTTCCCCAGAACGAGAGAACACAAAGACAACTATTGCTAATCCTCAAGGCTTCCTGTCTGCTGTGGTAGAAACCTCCCCTTTCCCTCTCTTTGCTCTGTGAATGACAACTCAAGGGTTTTGATCAGGTTAAGGGTTCAATTCGAATTGAAGGTAGTCAATTCAGAAAGTGATTTGATTTTAAACTTCAAAAATGAAAAGAAAACCTTTTAAAAATAAATAGCTTTTACTTTTAAGTCTATTGACAATCGATGGTCTTTAAAAAAAATTAAAAATAAAAAAAACTTCCTGAATTGACAGCTTCCAATTTGAATTGACCCCAACCCTGGTTATAATGATGAACCGTCACACGTTTTTCACTGCTACTGTTTGAACTCTTCCCTTCAGGAGTGGATCGGTTCAGTGACGACATCGAGGAGATGATCGGACAGAGACCAGGCCTGTACTGGAGACTGTGCTGGAAGTTTGTCAGCCCGTGCTTCCTCCTGGTGAGTTCATGAAGAGAGAAACACCTGGGTCAAACATGTCAAGTATTTTTTAGTTTACCTGGTGCAAAATGGAACCAGGTGAATAGTCCACATGCAGCTCTCAGTCATGCACACCAAGCTCCATGCAGCTCTCAGTCATGCACACCAAGGTCCATGCATCTCTCAGTCATGCACACCAAGGTCCATGCAGCTCTCAGTCATGCACACCAAGGTCCATGCAGCTCTCAGTCATGCACACCAAGGTCCATGCAGCTCTCAGTCATGCACACCAAGGTCCATGCAGCTCTCAGTCATGCACGCCAAGGTCCATGCAGCTCTCAGTCATGCACACCAAGGTCCATGCAGCTCTCAGTCATGCACACCAAGGTCCATGCAGCTCTCAGTCATGCACACCAAGGTCCATGCAGCTCTCAGTCATGCACACCAAGGTCCATGCAGCTCTCAGTCATGCACACCAAGGTCCATGCAGCTCTCAGTCATGCACACCAAGGTCCATGCAGCTCTCAGTCATGCACACCAAGGTCCATGCAGCTCTCAGTCATGCACACCAATGTCCATGCAGCTCTCAGTCATGCACACCAAGGTCCATGCAGCTCTCAGTCATGCACACCAAGGTCCATGCAGCTCTCAGTCACGCACACCAAGGTCCATGCAGCTCTCAGTCATGCACACCAAGGTCCATGCAGCTCTCAGTCACGCACACCAAGGTCCATGCAGCTCTCAGTCATGCACACCAAGGTCCATGCAGCTCTCAGTCATGCACACCAAAGTCCATGCAGCTCTCAGTCATGCACACCAAGGTCCATGCAGCTCTCAGTCATGCACACCAAGGTTTGCTAGCTTCAGTAGAGGCTAGTCCAGGCTAGTCCATAAGTGTCCTTATGACAGCTCTCAGTCATGCACACCAAGGTCTAGGCACTAACTACAGTTTGCTAGCTTCAGTAGAGGCTAGTCCATAAGTGTCCTTATGACAGCTCTCAGTCATGCACACCAAGGTCTAGGCACTAACTACAGTTTGTTAGCTTCAGTAGAGGCTAGTCCATAAGTGTCCTTATGACAGCTCTCAGTCATGCACACCAAGGTCTAGACATTAACTACAGTTTGCTAGCTTCAGTAGAGGCTAGTCCATAAGTGTCCTTATGACAGCTCTCAATCATGCACACCAAGGTCTAGGCACTAACTACAGTTTGCTAGCTTCAGTAGAGGCTAGTCCATAAGTGTCCTTATGACTTGAAACAGGAAAGTGTCCTAACCCCAAAACCCTCTGTTTCTCCAGTTCATGGTGGTGGTGAGCTTCGCGACCTTTAACCCTCCTAACTACGGGACGTACACGTTTCCCATATGGGCCAACATGATTGGCTGGTGCTTGGCTATATCCTCCATGACCATGGTGCCTCTCTATGCCATCTACAAGATGTGCACCTTACCTGGAAAGTTCTGTGATGTAAGTTTATATAAGTCTGGTTTATATAAGTCTGGTTTATATAAGTCTGGTTTATACAAGTGGGAAGTCTGGTTTATATAAGTCTGGTTTATACAAGTGGGAAGTCTGGTTTATATAAGTCTGGTTTATATAAGTGGGAAGTCTGGTTTATATAAGTCTGGTTTATATAAGTCTGGTTTATACAAGTGGGAAGTCTGGTTTATATAAGTCTGGTTTATATAAGTCTGGTTTATATAAGTCTGGTTTATATAAGTCTGGTTTATACAAGTGGGAAGTCTGGTTTATATAAGTCTGGTTTATACAAGTGTGAAGTCTGGTTTATATAAGTCTGGTTTATATAAGTCTGGTTGATATAAGTCTGGTTTATATAAGTGGGAAGTCTGGTTTGTATAAGTCTGGTTTATATAAGTCTGGTTTATATAAGTCTGGTTTATATAAGTCTGGTTTATATACGTGGGAAGTCTGGTTTGTATTGATATATGCTGCTATGGTGATTTAGCAGACACCTTTAGCCAAAGTGATGCCCACTTTCATCAACATCAATGCACAGAAATGTCAACACTGACAGTGACACATATATATTTGGTAAGTGAGCAATATGGTTGGTGAGCTATAACATCACCAGCAAATATGAATATCCAGCTTGGTAATGCACAATGATTTGTATAATGAAGACAAGTTAGTTTCTTTGGTAAGTGATTCCCGTCCTGTCTTCCTGTAGAGACTGGCCTACGCCATAACGCCTGAGCACGAACACCACCTGGTGGATAACGGAGAAGTTAGGAGGTTTACGGTAAGCTGCTCTTCACTGTTTACATGACGTTACTTAACCTCCCCTTAACCACCTTACCTTACCTTACCTTACCCTACCTTACCTTACTCTACCTTACCTTACCCTACCTTATCTTACCCTACCTTACCTTACCCTACCTTACCCTACCTTACCTTACCCTACCTTACCTTACCTTACCTTACCTTACCCTACCTTACCTTACTCTACCTTACCTTACCCTACCTTACCCTACTTTACCTTACCTTACCTTACCTTACCTTACCTTACCCTACTTTACCTTACCTTACCCTACCTTACCTTACCTTACCCTACCTTACCCTACTTTACCTTACCTTACCTTACCTTACCCTACTTTACCTTACCTTACCCTACCTTACCTTACCTTACCTTACCTTACCTTACCCTACCTTACCTTACCTTACCTTACCTTACCTTACCCTACCTTACCTTACCTTACCTTACCTTACCTTACCCCACCTTACCCTACCTTACCTTATCTTACTCTACCTTACCTTACCTTACCTTACCCTACCTTACCTTACCCTACCTTACCATACCTTACCCCACCTTACCTTACCCTACCTTACCTTACCCTACCTTACCCTACCTTACCCCACCTTACCCTACCTTACCTTATCTTACTCTACCTTACCTTACCTTACCTCACCCTACCTCACCTCACCCCACCTCACCTCACCCCACCTCACCTCACCTCACCTTATCTTACCTTACCTTATCTTACCTTACCTTACCCTACCTTACCTTACCTCACCTCACCCCACCTCACCTCACCTTACTCTACCTCACCTCACCTTACCTTATCTTACCTTACCTTACCTTACCCTACCTCACCTTACCTTACCCTACCTTACCTTACCCTACCTTACCTTACCCTACCTTACCTTACCCTACCTTACCCCACCTTACCCTACCTTACCTTATCTTACTCTACCTTACCTCACCTTACCTTACCCTACCTTACCTTACCCTACCTTACCTTACCCTACCTTACCATACCTTACCTTACCTCACCCTACCTCACCTCACCTCACTCCACCTCACCTCACCTCACCTCATCTTACCTTACCTTATCTTACCTTACTCCACCTCACCTCACCTCACCTCACCTCACCTCACCTCACCCCACCTTATCTCACCCCACCTCACCCCACCTCACCCCACCTCACCTCACCTTACCATTCCTTATCTCACCTTACTTCACCTCACCTCACCTCACCCTACCTTACACTCCACCCCACCTTACCCCACCTTACCCTACCTCACCTCACCTCACCTCACCTCACCCTACCTTACCTTACCCCACCTTACCCCACCTCACCTCACCTCACCTCACCCCACCTCACCTCACCTCACCCCACCTTACCTTACCCCACCTTACCCCACCTCACCTCACCTTACCCACCTCACCTCACCTCACCTCACCTCACCTCACCCCACCTCACCTCACCTCACTCCACCTCACCTCACCCCACCTCACCTCACCTCACCTCACCTCACCCCACCTTACCTCATCTTACTCTACCTCACCTCACCTCACCTCACCCCACCTCACCTCACCTCACCTTACCTTACCATTCCTTATCTTACCTTACCTTACCTTACCTTACCTCACCTTACCGTATCTTACCTTACCTTACCTCACCCTACCTCACCTTATCTTACCCCACCTCACCCTACCTCACCCCACCTCACCTCACCTCACCTCACCTTACCTCACCCTACCTTACCTTACCTTACCTTACCTTACCTTACCCTACCTCACCTTACCTTACCTTACCTTACCTTACCCCACCTTACCCTACCTTACCTTATCTTACTCTACCTTACCTTACCTTACCTTACCCTACCTTACCTTACCCTACCTCACCATACCTTACCCCACCTTACCTTACCCTACCTTACCTTACCCTACCTCACCCCACCTTACCCCACCTTACCCTACCTTACCTTATCTTACTCTACCTCACCTTACCTCACCTTACCCTACCTTACCTTACCCTACCTTACCTCACCCTACCTCACCTCACCTTACCTCATCTTACCTTACCTTATCTTACCTTACCTCACCCCACCTCACCTCACCTTACCTTACCCCACCTCACCTCACCTCACTCTACCTCACCTCACCTCACCTCATCTCACCTCACCTCACCTCACCCCACCTCACCTTACCTTCACCCTACCTTACCTTCACCCCCTTCCCTCACCTACCTTCCTTCACCCTACCTTACCCCACCTCACCCCACCTCACCTCATCTTACTCTACCTTACCTTACCTCACCTTACCCTACCTTACCTTACCCTACCTTACCTTACCCTACCTTACCATACCTTACCTTACCTTACCCTACCTTACCTTACCTTACTCTACCTTACCTTACCTTACCTTATCTTACCTTACCTTATCTTACCTTACTCTACCTTACCTTACCTTACCTTACCTTACCTTACCTTACCCTACCTTATCTTACCCTACCTTACCCTACCTTACCCTACCTTACCTTACCTTACCATTCCTTATCTTACCTTACTTTACCTTACCTTACCTTACCCTACCTTACTCTACCCTACCTTACCCCACCTTACCCTACCTTACCTTACCTTACCTTACCTTACCCTACCTTACCTTACCCCACCTTACCCTACCTTACCTTACCTTACCTTACCCTACCTTACCTTACCTTACCCTACCTTACCTTACCCCACCTTACCCTACCTTACCTTACCTTACCCTACCTTACCTTACCTTACCTTACCTTACCTTACCCTACCTTACCTTACCTTACTCTACCTTACCTTACCCTACCTTACCTTACCTTACCTTACCTTACCCTACCTTACCTTATCTTACTCTACCTTACCTTACCTTACCTTACCCTACCTTACCTTACCTTACCTTACCTTACCATTCCTTATCTTACCTTACCTTACCTTACCTTACCTTACCTTACCGTATCTTACCTTACCTTACCTTACCCTACCTTACCTTATCTTACTCTACCTTACCTTACCTTACCTTACCCTACCTTACCTTACCTTACCTTACCTTATCTTACCTTACCATTCCTTATCTTACCTTACCTTACCTTACCGTATCTTACCTTACCTTACCATACCTTACCTTACCCCACCTTACCCTACCTTACCTTACTCTACCTTACCTTACCTTACCTTATCTTACTCTACCTTACCTTACTCTACCATTCCTTACCTTACCTTACCGTATCTTACCTTACCTTACCATACCTTACCTTACCCCACCTTACCCTACCTTACCTTACCTTACTCTACCTTACCTTACCTTACCTTATCTTACTCTACCTTACCTTACCTTACCTTACCTTACCTTACCTTACCTTACCTTACCTTACCCTACCTTACCTTACCTTACCTTACCTTATCTTACCTTACCATTCCTTATCTTACCTTACCTTACCTTACCTTACCCTACCTTACCTTACCTTACCTTACCTTATCTTACCTTACCATTCCTTATCTTACCTTACCTTACCTTATCTTACTCTACCTTACCTTACTCTACCTTACCTTACCCTACCCTACCTTACCTTACCTTACCCCACCTTACCCTACTCTACCTTACCTTACCTTACTCTACCTTAGTGTATTTATTGTCCTTTCCCATTGGTTTCCACAGCTCCAACACTGGATGGTGATCTGAGCCCAGGAAGAAGACAGAGGTCCGTTCACATGGAGGATGGATGGATAGAGAGAGGGAGGGAGGGATGGATAGAGTGAGGGATGGATGGAGGGATGGATGGATAGAGAGAGGGAAGGATGGATGGATGGATGGATAGAGAGAGTGATGGAGGGATAGAGTGAGGGATGGATGGAGGGATAGAGTGAGGGATGGATGGCTAGAAGGAGGCACAGCAGACATGTGAAGAGAGTTTATCCCGTAACAAGAGGAGAGAGAAGTGTTTGAAATGCCAACCAAGCTGTCAAATCGTAGTGGTCTTTAATTTCCTCAATGGACGTGTGGTTGTGTGCTGTGATCTAGATCAGGATGTTGGTGATGTTCGGTCAAAATATCAATCTTAAACAATGACTGTTATGATTATGGATAATACACCAATATATTCATGTTTATTTTGTGAGCGGAAAAAAAATCTGAGCATTTGGTTTAGTGTAAAATCCTGATGAAAAAATATTATATGATTATCTGTTGTAGAGGTAACTAAGAGAAATAGTATTTATTACAGAAACAACATAGCCAATAACAAAAGGACATTACTGTATTTAACTGTATCTGAAAGTGTACATGTTTTAAGTTAAGTTTGTGACAACATATACCCGTTACATAGTAAACTAGCTTTTTATATTTTGCCAACAGTTTCCTTTTGACACTTCAAAAATGTGTTGTCTGTTACTTCTCTTCTGAAAATGTTTTCAAATGTACCGAGGGGGGGTCCAAAACGATTGACACCCTTGATAAAGATGAGAAAAAATAAATATTAAATAAATGATTTAAATACTGAGCTATAGTGTATGCTAATTTTTTTTCTTTCATTATTTTATGCTAATACAATTGCTCAGAGAAAGATAATTTTGTTTAAACTTTTTCCTCAAAGGTGGGTTCAAAATAATTGACACACATGTCTTGGTTCTGGGTAAAGTTCATGATGCCGTTGACCTTATTAACAAGGATCCCAGGACGAATGGAGGCTAAACAGCCCCATGACATCACAGATCCACCACCATGTTTTACAGTGGGTAAAGAGCTCTATTTTCATGTCAACCAACAAATGTAAACACCTGTAATTTGATACATGACACTGGCACATGGACTGGAACCGGTGCTTTAGTCAGATGACATAAATATCAGATGAAATAAATATCTCTGGCCACGTACACCAGTGGTGGGCGTGGCGTTGAAGCAGAGAATGCACAAGCAGAGAAGAACCCCGTACCTACTGTGAAATATTGTGCTGGATCTTTGATGCTATGGGACTAAATTGCTTCCACTGGTCCTGGGATCCTTGTTAAGGTCAACAGCATCATGATCTTTACCCAGAACCAAGACATTTTATCCAAAAACCCTGGTTGTCTCTGTTAGTAGGCTGAAACTTGGTCACAAGTAGATCTTCCAGCAAGACAATAACCCCAAGCACACGTCAAAATCCACAAAGAAATGATTCATTGGCCACAAAATCAACATTTTTTGCAATGGCCCTCTCAGTCTCCGTACTTGAACCCCATTGAAAACCTGTGGTGTGAATTGAAGAGAGCCAGTCCATAAGCACAGACAGAGGAGATCAAGGATCTGAAAGGATTCTGTTTGGAGGACTGTTCTAAGATCCCTCACAATGTGTTCTAGAATCTCAGAAAGCATTCTAGAATAGGTCTCAGTACCTTTATCCTCACAATGTGTTCTAGAATCTCAGAAAACATTCTAGAATAAGTCTCAGTACCTTTATCCTCACAAGGTGTTCTAGAATCTCAGAAAACATTATAGAATAAGTCTCAGCACCTTTATCCTCACAAGGTGTTCTAGAATCTCTGGTAAACATTCTAGCATAAGTCTCAGCACCTTTATCCTCACAAGGTGTTCTAGAATCTCAGAAAACATTTTAGTAAAAGGCTCAGTGTGCGCTATATTTGCAAGGTGTTCTAGAATCTCAGAAAACATTCTAGTAAAAGGCTCAGTGTGCGCTATATTTGCAAGGTGTTCTAGAATCTCAGAAAACATTCTAGTAAAAGGCTCAGTGGCTCTATATTTGCAAGGTGTTCTAGAATCTCAGAAAACATTCTAGTAAAAGGCTCAGTGTGCGCTATATTTACAAGGTGTTCTAGAATCTCAGAAAACATTCTAGTAAAAGGCTCAGTGGCTCTATATTTGCAAGGTGTTCTAGAATCTCAGAAAACATTCTAGTAAAAGGCTCAGTGTGCGCTATATTTGCAAGGTGTTCTAGAATCTCAGAAAACATTCTAGTAAAAGGCTCAGTGTGCGCTATTTTTGCAAGGTGTTCTAGAATCTCAGAAAACATTCTAGTAAAAGGCTCAGTGGCTCTATATTTGCAAGGTGTTCTAGAATCTCAGAAAACATTCTAGTAAAAGGCTCAGTGTGCGCTATATTCACAAGGTGTTCTAGAATCTCAGAAAACATTCTAGTAAAAGGCTCAGTGTGCGCTATATTTGCAAGGTGTTCTAGAATCTCAGAAAACATTCTAGTAAAAGGCTCAGTGTGCGCTATATTTGCAAGGTGTTCTAGAATCTCAGAAAACATTCTAGTAAAAGGCTCAGTGTGCGCTATATTTGCAAGGTGTTCTAGAATCTCAGAAAACATTCTAGTAAAAGGCTCAGCTATATTCACAAGGTGTTCTAGAATCTCAGAAAACATTCTAGTAAAAGGCTCAGCTATATTTACAAGGTGTTCTAGAATCTCAGAAAACATTCTAGTAAAAGGCTCAGCTATATTCACAAGGTGTTCTAGAATCTCAGAAAACATTCTAGTAAAAGGCTCAGCTATATTTACAAGGTGTTCTAGAATCTCAGAAAACATTCTAGTAAAAGGCTCAGTGTGCGCTATATTCACAAGGTGTTCTAGAATCTCAGAAAACATTCTAGTAAAAGGCTCAGTGTGCGCTATATTTGCAAGGTGTTCCAGAATCTCAGAAAACATTCTAGTAAAAGGCTCAGTGTGCGCTATATTTACAAGGTGTTCCAGAATCTCAGAAAACATTCTAGTAAAAGGCTCAGCTATATTTACAAGGTGTTCTAGAATCTCAGAAAACATTCTAGTAAAAGGCTTAGCTGTATTTGCAAGGTGTTCCAGAATCTCAGAAAACATTCTAGTAAAAGGCTCAGTGTGCGCTATATTTGCAAGGTGTTCTAGAATCTCAGAAAACATTCTAGTAAAAGGCTCAGTGTGCGCTATATTTGCAAGGTGTTCTAGAATCTCAGAAAACATTCTAGTAAAAGGCTCAGTGTGCGCTATATTTGCAAGGTGTTCTAGAATCTCAGAAAACATTCCAGTAAAAGGCTCAGTGTGCGCTATATTTGCAAGGTGTTCTAGAATCTCAGAAAACATTCTAGTAAAAGGCTCAGCTATATTTACAAGGTGTTCTAGAATCTCAGAAAACATTCTAGTAAAAGGCTCAGCTATATTTACAAGGTGTTCTAGAATCTCAGAAAACATTCTAGTAAAAGGCTCAGCTATATTTGCAAGGTGTTCCAGAATCTCAGAAAACATTCTAGTAAAAGGCTCAGTGTGCGCTATATTTACAAGGTGTTCTAGAATCTCAGAAAACATTCTAGTAAAAGGCTCAGTGTGCGCTATATTTGCAAGGTGTTCTAGAATCTCAGAAAACATTCTAGTAAAAGGCTCAGCTATATTTACAAGGTGTTCTAGAATCTCAGAAAACATTCTAGTAAAAGGCTCAGCTATATTTACAAGGTGTTCTAGAATCTCAGAAAACATTCTAGTAAAAGGCTCAGCTATATTTGCAAGGTGTTCCAGAATCTCAGAAAACATTCTAGTAAAAGGCTCAGTGTGCGCTATATTTACAAGGTGTTCTAGAATCTCAGAAAACATTCTAGTAAAAGGCTCAGTGTGCGCTATATTTGCAAGGTGTTCTAGAATCTCAGAAAACATTCTAGTAAAAGGCTCAGCTATATTTACAAGGTGTTCTAGAATCTCAGAAAACATTCTAGTAAAAGGCTCAGCTATATTTACAAGGTGTTCTAGAATCTCAGAAAACATTCTAGTAAAAGGCTCAGTGTGCGCTATATTTGCAAGGTGTTCTAGAATCTCAGAAAACATTCTAGTAAAAGGCTCAGCTATATTTACAAGGTGTTCTAGAATCTCAGAAAACATTCTAGTAAAAGGCTCAGCTATATTTACAAGGTGTTCTAGAATCTCAGAAAACATTCTAGTAAAAGGCTCAGCTATATTTACAAGGTGTTCTAGAATCTCAGAAAACATTCTAGTAAAAGGCTCAGCTATATTTACAAGGTGTTCTAGAATCTCAGAAAACATTCTAGTAAAAGGCTCAGCTATATTTACAAGGTGTTCTAGAATCTCAGAAAACATTATAGTAAAAGGCTCAGCTATATTTACAAGGTGTTCTAGAATCTCAGAAAACATTCTAGTAAAAGGCTCAGCTATATTTACAAGGTGTTCTAGAATCTCAGAAAACATTCTAGTAAAAGGCTCAGCTATATTTACAAGGTGTTCTAGAATCTCAGAAAACATTCTAGTAAAAGGCTCAGCTATATTCACAAGGTGTTCTAGAATCTCAGAAAACATTCTAGTAAAAGGCTCAGCTATATTTACAAGGTGTTCTAGAATCTCAGAAAACATTCTAGTAAAAGGCTCAGCTATATTTACAAGGTGTTCTAGAATCTCAGAAAACATTCTAGTAAAAGGCTCAGCTATATTTACAAGGTGTTCTAGAATCTCAGAAAACATTCTAGTAAAAGGCTCAGTGGCTCTATATTTACAAGGTTAGACATTGAAAAGTATTGAAAAAAGGGGTGTCAATAACTTCGACCGCTACCTTTGAGAAAACATTCTCACAGCAATTGTATTAGTATAAATAATGTCATTTCCCAGTTTGTTGTCAATATAGCCCAGTATATATTTATTTTATACAGTCATTTTTTGCTCCTCTTTATCAAGGGGGTCAATAATTTCAGGGTGTTTATATATTATATTATTATGGCAACTTAAGCAACACAAAATGACCTGTGTTTAGTAACAAAACTCTTCAGGTCTATCATGTGGCGCGGCGGTCTGAGACACTGCATCTCAGTGCTAGAGGTGTCTCTACAGACACCCTGGTTCAATTCCAGGCCGTCTATCACAACTGGCCGTGATTGGGAGTCCAATAGGGTGGTGCACAATTCTCCCAGCATCGTCCAGGTTTGGGCGGTGTAGGCCGTCGTTGTAAATAACAATTTGCTCTTAACCCTAGTTCAATTCGAAAACATATATATTACATAGAAGCTTGACTTAAATAAATTCCGGAAGGACAGTCTTTGAAAAGATAGTCCGATCTTCAAAACTCTAAAATCTCTCTCTTTTTTTTTTTTAAAGTGATCGCAATATGTACGACTTTCAAGACAGACTCTAAGATAGCATGCTAGTTGTCTCGTAAGCCCTGTGTTACAGTCCAATACAGTCCATTATTAATACGACGGACAGTTAGAAAAACATACATTTTTGTCCCTCCATAAATAACTAGCCGTATTAAATGGACTGACCTCAACCCAATAGCACCCTATTCCCTATATAGTGCACTGCTTTTGACCAGAGCCCTAGTCAAAAATAGTTCCCTGAATAGGGAATAGGGTGCATCCAACATTATAGTTTTAGTGCAATACTGTAGTGCACTAGAATCCAAGTAAACCAAAGACAATTGAAGTGGACACAGAGCTATATATGATGAGGGGGTTTTATATAGTCCTGTTTCTCTATATTCTCTGTACGGGTAACTTGTACAAGGTGTACAAGGTGTGAAATATTTTTATTTTTTTTGCATATCTCATTCCCCTGAGAGTGGGCAGAACAAAATTTTTCACCTTGTCGTCTCGGGGGATTCGATCCGGAAAATCTTTCAATTTGCCCAAACGCTCCTAATCCACCAGGCTACCTGCCTGATCTATGGTTCCCCTGTTACAGAGATAATATACAGTTAATGAAGATGTCTTATTGACTGGCACAACGCCTCTATTTGGCCTAGATCATCTGTGTGTTTGTATTGATTTGTAGGCTACGTGTGCCTTTAAAAAATGTTTTTAGTAGTTCTGTCAAATCAAATCAAATCAAATCAAATGTATTTATATAGCCCTTCGTACATCAGCTGATATCTCAAAGTGCTGTACAGAAACCCAGCCTAAAACCCCAAACAGCAAGCAATGCAGGTGTAGAAGCACGGTGGCTAGGAAAAACTCCCTAGAAAGGCCAAAACCTAGGAAGAAACCTAGAGAGGAACCAGGCTATGTGGGGTGGCCAGTCCTCTTCTGGCTGTGCCGGGTGGAGATTATAACAAAACATGGTCAAGATGTTCAAATGTTCATAAATGACCAGCATGGTCGAATTATAATAAGGCAGAATAGTTGAAACTGGAGCAGCAGCACAGTCAGGTGGACTGGGGACAGCAAGGAGTCATCATGTCAGGTATTCCTGGGGCATGGTCCTATGGCTCAGGTCAGTTGAAACTGGAGCAGCAGCACAGCCAGGTGGACTGGGGACAGCAAGGAGTCATCATGTCAGGTAGTCCTGGGGCATGGTCCTAGGGCTCAGGTCCTCCGAGAGAGAGAAAGAGAGAAGGAGAGAATTAGAGAACGCACACTTAGATTCACACAGGACACCGAATAGGACAGGAGAAGTACTCCAGATATAACAAACTGACCCTAGCCCCCCGACACATAAACTACTGCAGCATAAATACTGGAGGCTCCTTGTCCTTGATCTGTTCTTGTCTATTAATGTTCTTTATTATGTCATGTTCTGTGTTGGACCCCAAGGAAGAGTAGCTGCTGCTTTAGCAGTAACTAATGGAGATCCTAATAAAACACCAAGATGTGTTGGGTAACATGGCCATAGCTCTCCATCGTATGTCTCTTAAACAGGCTATTTGGAAACAGAAACAGCTAACAGCCAATTATCTGAATGTCTCTACAAAGGACATCAGGTTTAATTGTTAACAGGAAAGTGTTAAAATATTCAATACTGTTTAAAAACAGCTTTTATTTTAATTTCAAATGACATATGTACTGTGATCTATTACGTGTATTCTGTATACTGTATTTGTGTAATTTAAATGTATCTTTTAGATGGGCTTGTATTGTCTTGAGATGGTATTAAATGTAACCAATAGAGGGGCTTGTATTGTCTTGAGATGGTATCAAATGTATCTTTTAGAGGGGCTTCTATTGTCTTGAGATGGTATCAAATGTAACCAACCCTAACCCCCTCTCCCCCCTCCCCCACACTTAAACAGACAGAGAGAGAGACGCCAGGGGCCAACATTTAGGCTAGAGGCCTTTATCTAGAGCGCAGCCCAATCAACAGGACATACAAACCACTCTAGACCTTATCTGACAGTCAAACTATCAATACACTGTTCTGCTTCCCTTCAACAACTCTTCAGGAAAACACAGGCTACAGACAATTGTGTTTGATCTGTACAAAATGGCTACCTGAAATAGGTTTTCTCTTTAAGACGAAGATAGACATTAAAGTCATGTTTGATCTGTACAAAATGGCTACCTGAAATAGGGTTTCTCTTTAAGACAAAGATAGACATTAAAGTCATGTTTGATCTGTACAAAATGACTACCTGAAATATGTTTTCTCTTTAAGACAAAGATAGACATTAAAGTCATTTTTTGCCAGAAGGACAACATCAACAGCTCAGTAAAGGTAATTGGTTTGGCCTTTTCCAGATATCTGGAACGGTACTGAATTCACTCAGTTCATTATGTGAGGAGTCACAATACACTACAATACAATACAATACAGTACAATACACTACAATACAACACAATACAATACACTACAATACAATACAGTACAATACACTACAATACACTACAATACAATACAACACAACACAATACACTACAATACACTACACTACAATACAATACAATACACTACAATAC
>NW_027258142.1:27500-47500 GCF_045791955.1 Oncorhynchus clarkii lewisi | reverse complement strand
TTTAACTGCTGTCATTACTACATCTAATAACCCCCTCTAGGATAGGGGTTTAACTGCTGTCATTACTACATCTAATAACCCCCTCTAGGATAGGGTTTAACTGCTGCTGTCATTACTACATCTAATAACCACCTCTAGGATAGGGTTTAACTGCTGTCATTACTACATCTAATAACCCCCTCTAGGATAGGGTTTAACTGCTGCTGTCATTACTACATCTAATAACCACCTCTAGGATAGGGTTTAACTGCTGTCATTACTACATCTAGTAACCACCTCTAGGATAGGGTTTAACTGCTGCTGTCATTACTACATCTAATAACCACCTCTAGGATAGGGTTTAACTGCTGCTGTCATTACTACATCTAGTAACCACCTCTAGGATAGGGGTTTAACTGCTGTCATTACTACATCTAATAACCACATCTAGGATAGGGTTTAACTGCTGTCATTACTACATCTAATAACCCCCTCTAGGATAGGGGTTTAACTGCTGTCATTACTACATCTAGTAACCACCTCTAGGATAGGGTTTAACTGCTGTCATTACTACATCTAATAACCCCCTCTAGGATAGGGGTTTAACTGCTGTCATTACTACATCTAATAACCCCCTCTAGGATAGGGTTTAACTGCTGTCATTACTACATCTAATAACCACCTCTAGGATAGGGTTTAACTGCTGTCATTACTACATCTAATAACCCCCTCTAGGATAGGGTTTAACTGCTGCTGTCATTACTACATCTAATAACCACCTCTAGGATAGGGTTTAACTGCTGTCATTACTACATCTAATAACCCCCTCTAGGATAGGGTTTAACTGCTGCTGTCATTACTACATCTAGTAACCACCTCTAGGATAGGGTTTAACTGCTGCTGTCATTACTACATCTAGTAACCACCTCTAGGATAGGGTTTAACTGCTGCTGTCATTACTACATCTAATAACCACCTCTAGGATAGGGTTTAACTGCTGCTCTCATTACTACATCTAATAACCCCCTCTAGGATAGGGTTTAACTGCTGTCGTTACTACATCTAGTAACCACCTCTAGGATAGGGTTTAACTGCTGTCATTACTACATCTAATAACCACCTCTAGGATAGGGTTTAACTGCTGTCATTACTACATCTAATAACCACCTCTAGGATAGGGTTTAACTGCTGTCATTACTACATCTAATAACCACCTCTAGGATAGGGGTTTAACTGCTGTCATTACTACATCTAATAACCACCTCTAGGATAGGGTTTAACTGCTGTCATTACTACATCTAATAACCCCCTCTAGGATAGGGTTTAACTGCTGTCATTACTACATCTAATAACCCCCTCTAGGATAGGGTTTAACTGCTGCTGTCATTACTATATCTAATAACCACCTCTAGGATAGGGTTTAACTGCTGTCATTACTACATCTAGTAACCACCTCTAGGATAGGGTTTAACTGCTGTCATTACTACATCTAGTAACCCCCTCTAGGATAGGGTTTAACTGTTGTCATTACTACATCTAATAACCACCTCTAGGATAGGGTTTAACTGCTGCTGTCATTACTATATCTAATAACCACCTCTAGGATAGGGTTTAACTGCTGTCATTACTACATCTAATATCCACCTCTAGGATAGGGTTTAACTGCTGTCATTACTACATCTAGTAACCCCCTCTAGGATAGGGTTTAACTGCTGTCATTACTACATCTAATAACCCCCTCTAGGATAGGGGTTTAACTGCTGTCATTACTACATCTAGTAACCACCTCTAGGATAGGGTTTAACTGCTGCTGTCATTACTACATCTAATAACCACCTCTAGGATAGGGTTTAACTGCTGTCATTACTACATCTAATAACCCCCTCTAGGATAGGGGTTTAACTGCTGTCATTACTACATCTAATAACCCCCTCTAGGATAGGGTTTAACTGCTGTCATTACTACATCTAATAACCCCCTCTAGGATAGGGGTTTAACTGCTGTCATTACTACATCTAATAACCACCTCTAGGATAGGGTTTAACTGCTGTCATTACTACATCTAATAACCACCTCTAGGATAGGGTTTAACTGCTGTCATTACTACATCTAGTAACCACCTCTAGGATAGGGGTTTAACTGCTGCTGTCATTACTACATCTAATAACCACCTCTAGGATAGGGTTTAACTGCTGTCATTACTACATCTAATAACCACCTCTAGGATAGGGTTTAACTGCTGTCATTACTACATCTAATAACCCCCTCTAGGATAGGGTTTAACTGCTGTCATTACTACATCTAATAACCACCTCTAGGATAGGGTTTAACTGCTGTCATTACTACATCTAGTAACCACCTCTAGGATAGGGTTTAACTGCTGTCATTACTACATCTAATAACCCCCTCTAGGATAGGGTTTAACTGCTGTCATTACTACATCTAATAACCACCTCTAGGATAGGGTTTAACTGCTGTCATTACTACATCTAGTAACCACCTCTAGGATAGGGGTTTAACTGCTGTCATTACTACATCTAATAACCACCTCTAGGATAGGGTTTAACTGCTGTCATTACTACATCTAATAACCCCCTCTAGGATAGGGTTTAACTGCTGTCATTACTACATCTAGTAACCACCTCTAGGATAGGGTTTAACTGCTGCCATTACTACATCTAATAACCCCCTCTAGGATAGGGTTTAACTGCTGTCATTACTACATCTAGTAACCACCTCTAGGATAGGGTTTAACTGCTGTCGTTACTACATCTAATAACCACCTCTAGGATGGGGTTTAACTGCTGTCATTACTACATCTAGTAACCACCTCTAGGATAGGGGTTTAACTGCTGTCATTACTACATCTAATAACCCCCTCTAGGATAGGGGTTTAACTGCTGTCATTACTACATCTAATAACCACCTCTAGGATAGGGTTTAACTGCTGTCATTACTACATCTAGTAACCACCTCTAGGATAGGGTTTAACTGCTGTCATTACTACATCTAATATCCACCTCTAGGATAGGGTTTAACTGCTGTCATTACTACATCTAATAACCCCCTCTAGGATAGGGTTTAACTGCTGTCATTACTACATCTAATAACCACCTCTAGGATAGGGGTTTAACTGCTGTCGTTACTACATCTAGTAACCACCTCTAGGATAGGGTTTAACTGCTGTCATTACTACATCTAATAACCCCCTCTAGGATAGGGTTTAACTGCTGTCGTTACTACATCTAATAATCACCTCTAGGATAGGGTTTAACTGCTGTCATTACTACATCTAGTAACCACCTCTAGGATAGGGTTTAACTGCTGTCGTTACTACATCTAATAATCACCTCTAGGATAGGGTTTAACTGCTGTCATTACTACATCTAGTAACCACCTCTAGGATAGGGTTTAACTGCTGCTGTCATTACTACATCTAATAACCCCCTCTAGGATAGGGTTTAACTGCTGTCATTACTACATCTAATACTAATACATCTAATACTTCTTCTAAAGTACTGTATAGTCTCAAACCATTAAAACTATCATTTAGAAATAATGGATTCTATTCTTATTTAATGTCTTCACATACTGGGAGAGAGAGGGAGAGAGAGTGAGAGAGAGAGAGAGAGAGAGACAGAGAGAGACAGAGAGAGAGAGAGAGAGAGAGAGAGAGAGAGAGAGACAGGGAGAGAGAGAGAGAGAGACAGAGAGAGAGAGAGAGAGAGAGAGAGAGGGAGAGAGAGAGGGAGGGAGAGAGAGATAGAGAGAGGGAGAGAGAGAGAGAGACAGAGAGAGATAGAGAGAGGGAGAGAGAGAGACAGAGAGAGAGAGAGAGAGAGAGAGAGAGAGAGAGAGAGAGAGAGAGAGAGAGAGAGAGAGAGAGAGAGAGGGGAGAGAGAGATAGAGAGAGGGAGAGAGAGAGAGAGACAGAGAGAGAGAGAGAGAGAGAGAGAGAGACAGAGAGAGAGAGAGAGAGAGAGAGACAGAGACAGAGAGACAGAGAGAGAGAGACAGAGAGAGAGACACACAGAGAGAGAGAGAGACAGAGAGAGAGAGAGAGAAAGACTGGTTCAACATCTAATACTATGCCACCATCTTGTGGCCTTGTCAGTAACAACACACTGTGCTCCTGTTGCTGTGATGTTTGAGTGATCTCTCTGTGGGTTTGTAAAGGATTTAAAAGCTGCATAGATCTGTAGTAATAGGCTACTATGTCTATTCTGCCCTTGAGTTGCGTTCCCATGCAAAACTAGACAGATAGCTAACAACTAAGTCTTCAATAAAACTCCCAAGGCGTGACTTTTCTTGAATGAATATATTGAAAACGTTTATGTTGTGAAACTGCAAAATACAGAAAAGAATATACTTTAGTATTCAATTCACACCGACAGTAGCTGTACATTATACATTTGAAGTTGCATAAATACAAAGCACGCGCTAAGGTACCATGCATCTGGCATGATGCCAAACCATATAGCTAATTGTTACTCATATGGTAATTAGCTCCTTTCATTACTCTAATAATGTACAACCATTTATGTAGAATAACAAAGCATATTACACTAGGATCAGTAACAAACTACAGTATTGTATATTTTACAATTCGTTTGCATGACGCACGAGCAAAGTAATACAGCTAACGACATACATGAAAAGCATTGCAATTTGTGAGTAAATGCAACCAACATTGACATGTAAGCAACTCTATCAATAACAAGATTATAACCATTAGCTAAATGCTTGAATTGAACTTACAAACAAATATTTTCCAAGGCTGAAGCGTGACAAGAAATAACTACATTGAAAGACCTGCACCGTAGCGTTGTTTGTAGCTGCTTCTATGCGTGCAGAACAAATTCTCTACTTTCTGTTTGCGTAGTCTTTCTAAGTACCAGAAACATCCACTAGGGGGCAAATAACACCATTGCACACAATGAAAATCCAATTGAACCATTGTAATAAAATAATCTGTTACCTTCTAACAGGATGGCAGCACACTCCCCGCCTGGTATAATGAAATTGTGCCACTATGAAATAAAACATATCAAGAAACAAATAATGCCCTTTCTATTTTTATCTTTTGTCTCTAGGATGATTCAGAAAGAAGAACAACAATCTCTGAGATTGGTCTCAGAAACACCTTAGCAGCTCCTTGCTTGACAATTTTTAGTTCTACTTTCCTAGCCTTTTTGTCAGTACTGGGAAAGGTTTTTACCACAAGCCCGACTGGCCAGTCATTTCTGTGTGCCTGACTGTCTTTCAATAAGACAACATCTCCCACTTTTACATTTGGCTTTTCTGCTGTCCATTTTCTGCGTCTCTGCAGCGTTGTCAGGTACTCCTGTCTCCACCTTTTCCAAAAGGTGTCAGCGAGACACTGGACTTGCTTCCACTTTTTCCATGTCTCTTCTTTTTCTGTGGGAAGAGGGACATCCCACTCACTCTGATCAGAAGAGAGTTCTCTGATTAAGGCTTTACCTTGCATTGTTATTGGAGCCACGAACCCAAGGGGGTCATAAAGACTATTCACTGTGGACAGGATGCCTCTCCGCGTAAAAGGCTTCTCATTGTGGGACACCTGGAATGAGAAGGTGTCCGTTTCCAGGTTCCAGGAAAGTCCCAGACTCCGTTGAAAGGGGAGAGGATCCACTCCTAGGTCCAGATATTTTAAGTCTTTCGCACGGTCCTCCATAGGGAAGGCTTCCATAACTGTTTTGCTATTGGATGCAATCTTGTGTAGTTTCATGTTGGACTCCGCCAACATTGCTTGTGTTTTTCTTAGAATGTTGATAGCTTCTTCTGTAGTAGCTACTGATGTCAGACCATCATCGACGTAGAAGTTCCTCACTACATATTGCTTTGGTTCTGACCCGTGTTCCTTCTCACCCTGTAGCGCTGCTCGTCTCATGCAGTAGATGGCTACGGCTGGTGAAGGGCTGTTCCCAAATACATGGACTTTCATCCTGTACTCGGTTATGTTTCTATCTGGGTTGTTGTCTTCATACCAGAGAAACCTTAAGTAATCTCTGTGATCCTCACGTACACCAAAACAGTAAAACATTTGTTGCACATCTGCTGTTAGTGCAATGCAATCCTTGCGGAAACCCATTAGGACACCCAAGAGTGTGTTGTTTAAGTCTGGACCACTGAGCAGAACATCGTTAAGTGACACTCCTTGACACTTAGCACTGGAGTCAAATACTACTTGTATTTGTTCAGGCTTTTGTGGATGGTAAACACCAAATATGGGCAGATACCAACGTTCTTTGTCTCCCTCTAGTGGCTGTGAAGGTTCGGCTTGGTCGTTATCCAGCATCTTTTGCATGAAGTCAATAAAGTGACGCTTCATGTCAGGCTTTTTGTCTAAAGTCCTGCGAAGTGATGTGAGACGGTTCATGGCCTGCTCCCTGTTATTAGGGAGGCGACGTCTAGTGGGGCGAAAGGGTAGTGGAGCCACCCAGTTGTTTCCATCATCCTGGAAAACCTGTTTATCCATAATGTCCAAGAAGGCTTTGTCCTCCACTGATGGTGCTGGTTTATCATCGTCTTGTGTTTTGTCGAACACGGAACATCCCAGGCTGTCTGTGTTCACAGTTGTGATTGGATCTCTCGAGTGCACTGTAGAGGGAGAGATGTGTTTCTGAGCTACGCTGTTGTAGTTCTCTTTTACCTGGATGATGTCAGGGCAAGGGCTCAGATAGGATGTGCGACCATTTTGAAGTATGTTTGTCCTGAACACGTTAACATTGGCTGGTCGGTGAGCCGTTCCCAGACAGACCTCACCCACGATGACCCACCCGAGGTCGAGTCGCTGTGCATAAGGAGTGTCGTGGGGCCCATTGATTTGCTCTCGTACCTTGTGTACCCTTAAGATGTCTCGTCCTAAGAGCAGGAGGATGGGAGCGTCTGGGTCCACTGCTGGAATTTTGTCCATAACTGGTTGCAGATGGGGATGATGATACGCAATGTCGGAGGAGGGAATCTCCATCCTATCGTCTGGCATCATATCACACTCTATCAGAGTAGGGAGAGTGAGCTGCATGTGTCCATCTATAGACTCCACCATGAAGTTGACGGCTCTCCTGCCCGAAGTCTCTGTTACCCCAGAACACGTCTTCATGGTGTATGGAGCAGAGTTGTCATTGATGTTGAAGAGACTGAAAAACTCTGTCTTGGCCAGAGATTTGTTACTCTGTTCATCAAGCACTACATACATTTTGACAGCTTTCTCTCTTTTCCCAGCCGGATAAGCTTTGACTAGGCATATTTTTGAACATGATCTTGGATTGACTGCCTCACCACAGATCTCTGTACACTTTGAGGTGACAGATAGAAGAGCATCGTCACCTTGCTCCCCACCATGCTCTTTCTCTGCTGTAGCGGTGTCTGTATATGAAGGGGCTGGGCCTGGATGCAGAGCAGCAAGATGCCTGTCGCTGTCGCACTCAGAGCACTTGATTGAAACCTTACAGTCTTTAGCTCTGTGCTGAGTTGACCCACAACATCGGAAACAAATGCCATTGTCTTTGAGATATGATTTGCGCTCATCTAGAGTTTTGTATCTAAACCCACAACACTTTTTAAGAGGATGAGGCTTGTTATGTATTGGACAGTGATGGTCAGGGTTTTCAACTTTTGTCTTACTGGGTTTGGTTTGGTGGTCTGAGGCCTCAGATGGCACATCTGTCTTGTATACAGTCACAGGTGTCTTGCTGCTGTACCTGGCAGGTTTCTCACTTTTCATGGGCACCTGGTTAGTTGAGGTGTAGAGGGTGAAGCTGGGGTCATTTCTAATTTTCGCCTGATTCCTGATGAATCTCGAGAAGAACGAGAATGGTGGGAATGCTACCCGATAGTCCTCCTTATATTTGGATCCCTGTGCTATCCATTTTTCTTGTAAACTGAATGGAAGTTTCTCTACAATAGGGTTTACCCCCCGAGATGTGTCCAGATAAGCGAGGCCTGGAAGGTACCCTTCTACTTTAGCACACTCCAGTTCGAGAAGAATGTCACCTAGTTCTCTTAGTTTGTGATTGTCTTTGTTAGCCAGTTTTGGAAAATCCTCAATTTTCTTCAACAGTGCATTCTCGATCACTTCGGGTGTACCATAGCACTCTTCTAGTCGTTGCCAGACCATGTTAAGTCCTGCTGTTGCGTTGAAAATATGGACAGATCTAATTCTGTTTGCTTGCTCAGACGACTCTGCCCCTAGCCACTTGGTAATTAGATCTAACTCTTCCCCGGCTGATAAATTCAAGTCTCTGGTCGCATTGAGAAAGGATGCTTTCCATGCCCAATAATTTTCAGGACGATCATCAAACTTCAGGAGTCCGGAACTCACCATCTCACGGCGTAGGAGGTACTTGATGAGGTCTGGTGCCACTTGTGACTCAGGGAAGTTTTGTGTGTGTGACTGGAAGTGGGCTTGTTTTCCATTTCCACCATGCTGCTGTTCATTCCTTTTGAACGGAGAGTCTCTGCTTATGCTCCGTTGTTTGCTACTTTCTGGATTATGGCATGTAGCTGGGTCAACACTAAGCTCTTGTTTCTGCACTTCAAATGGAAGTTCAGCAAAGTAGGGCCTAGCATGTTGTTGCACATACTCACATGTACGTTGGACTGGACTTAAGGGCTGTGTCCCTGTGTCTAGTTCTTTGCGAAGCTCTCTGCGTTCTGCTTCTACAGCTTCTTCAAAGGCTGCAGCTTCAGCCAACGCAGCAGCAGCTGCTCTCTCAACTTGGAGAACATATAAACTTGCCTCGAGGTCAGCTTTTTGCTTCAACAAGCTGGCCTCTATTTCTGCCCTTTGTTTCATCACAGAAGCTTCCTTCTCAGCATAAGAGACTTGTGCGCGTGCTGCGTCCGCCTTGGCGCGTGCTTTGACGGCTGCAAAACTCACCGTTGAGGATCTGCTTGACTGTTTTGATGACCTTGATCTTGTAGATTGAGACTTGGTCCCAATGTGCTGAAGAGGCTCTTCCATCTCTCTCTGTTGAACACCTGACTCTGGTTGTTGCATCGTAGACTGCTGGTCTTCCCTAGGATAAGAGGCTTTGTTGGCTGATGAACGTAGAAACATAACCACCGTGTGCAGTTATTCTTGTGCTTGAGCCCGCTGTGATGATGTTTTTTCACTATTCTGCCCTTGAGTTGCGTTCCCATGCAAAACTAGACAGATAGCTAACAACTAAGTCTTCAATAAAACTCCCAAGGCGTGACTTTTCTTGAATGAATATATTGAAAACGTTTATGTTGTGAAACTGCAAAATACAGAAAAGAATATACTTTAGTATTCAATTCACACCGACAGTAGCTGTACATTATACATTTGAAGTTGCATAAATACAAAGCACGCGCTAAGGTACCATGCATCTGGCATGATGCCAAACCATATAGCTAATTGTTACTCATATGGTAATTAGCTCCTTTCATTACTCTAATAATGTACAACCATTTATGTAGAATAACAAAGCATATTACACTAGGAACAGTAACAAACTACAGTATTGTATATTTTACAATTCGTTTGCATGACGCACGAGCAAAGTAATACAGCTAACGACATACATGAAAAGCATTGCAATTTGTGAGTAAATGCAACCAACATTGACATGTAAGCAACTCTATCAATAACAAGATTATAACCATTAGCTAAATGCTTGAATTGAACTTACAAACAAATATTTTCCAAGGCTGAAGCGTGACAAGAAATAACTACATTGAAAGACCTGCACCGTAGCGTTGTTTGTAGCTGCTTCTATGTGTGCAGAACAAATTCTCTACTTTCTGTTTGCGTAGTCTTTCTAAGTACCAGAAACATCCACTAGGGGGCAAATAACACCATTGCACACAATGAAAATCCAATTGAACCATTGTAATAAAATAATCTGTTACCTTCTAACAGGATGGCAGCACAATGTCTACATGTACGAATTGACCAGAATGTCTACAATATTGTAAAATCATGTTATTGTAAATGTACCATGGAAATTAGGCATACATTTAGAAATAACAAAATGACATTCATCACCTCTGTTGTCTTGGTGTGATCTAACCTCTGTTGTTTCAGGCTGCAATGTGTCCCATTTTGGCCGACACAATGAAAATTCACATAGAAATGTCAGTTATAGATCTGTGATTATCATTGAAAACAAATCTAAGAAGCAGTAGATCTCTTCTATGTGTGCTATTTCTATGCTTCCCCATTCTTAAGTTTCGGTTTTGTACACCAGATTCAAACAGCTGAACATTCTTTTTTTTTCGGGGTTATGGAAAATATATTTCACAGCGGTTTAGATGGTACGATGATTCTCTACACAATGACTGCTTGTTTTGTCACATAAACTGAAATTAGGCGAACTGTTCGAATTTTAGTAACCAGGAAATGGTCGGAGTTATTTCTGCATATTGCACCTTTGAGAGCCATACACACTGTGAAATGTTCTGCATCTCTGTTGCCATGCAACACAATATATAGTCCACAAAAACAAACATGTTTTTCATCGATGTTCAAGATCCAACACAGGACCTCCAATTGGTCCCTTGATATCTAATTAAAACTAAATTACTTTTCAAACTTTAAAGGCCCAGTGCTGTGTGTTAGATATATTTCCACACTAGGTGGTTGGATTAATACTGTGAAATAGTGAAAATTATGCAAATGCACTTTAATTGTGAGAGCTGTTCGGAAAGACATCTCCTGGTGACCGTCCCTATGTGGTTAATTAGTTAATAGACCAATAAGAAAGAGAGTTCCAAACCTCTCTGCCAATAACAGCTCGTTTTCAGTTTTCCCCTCCCCATTCAGACCACTCCCAGACAGTCCTAGCAACATTCTTGCTTGACAAAATGCTATTTGCGAATAATACGTTTCTTTATTTTTTTTACAATTTTAATTTAAAACACTTGCGGTAAGATACTTCATTGTTAACCAGAAATGATTTGATATTGGAGATAAAAACGTCTGCATTGGGCCTTTAAAGGTTCCATAGATTTTTATTTTGTAAATTGATTCTCTTCACTTTTTTTTTTGTACAGAGTTAGACGTGTGCTTACGGCTTGTTCCCCATTCACAACGTTTATATTCCATTCACTTATTTTTAGTTGAGTTATTAACCCACCTGTTGCTTTATAGTTAGTGACAAGCGGTGTGACTGTGTGTGTTTCTATAGAAACGGCTCCAACACCTGCCCTCCCGTGACACCTCGGCGTTGAACCGTAGGAAAACGGTATGATACACACGAGACTTCTACGGTCACCTGGGCATAACGGGGCACGCCACCTGATTCTCTGCGTGTGCCTTTTTATGAAGTTGTTACCGTTACATTCAGAAACATTTTTACCAGGAAGTATTTACCTGGATAGCATGGACGCTGGAAGAACTCAGCTAACTTCAAAGTAGCATCACTTTCGTTCAGGTTGGACTATTTTATGCGAAGTTCAAGATGCTCATTTGAAAACGTTGACTGAATGGACCTAAAATATCCGGTAATGGCGTATCGATAATGACGACCCGTCCTATCCTGTAACAGAAGTGGTCAACTACGTTGAAATTCGATGCATTTTTATTTGTGTGGGGAAATGATCTAGCACAGCCTTCACAGTACTTTCACCCCGATCGTCATGAACTCTGAAAAGCCCAGTTTTCTATCGCAACCTGTCGTGAAGAACATATTCGTGTATCGAAATGGAGATCCGTTTTACGAGGCTCGCCGGTTAGTGGTAAACCAAAAGAGAGTGTCCAATTTTGATACTTTTCTTCGAGATGTGACGTGGGGTGTGCAGGCTCCGTTTGGAGCGGTTCGGAACATCTACACCCCTAGAATGGGCCATCGGGTGGCCTGCCTGGACCATCTACAGAGCGGGGAACAATATGTCGCTGCGGGGAGAGAGAAATTCAAGAAATTGGAGTAAGATAATTGTGTGTGTGTGTGTGTGTATGTGTGCGTAATAATTGTCTGTTGTATTAGTTAATGTACATTATTGAAGAATTCATTGATGTTCATTGTATACTGAATGACAGACTCACTGTCTGTGATGTTCATTGTATACTGAATGACAGACTCACTGTCTGTGATGTTCATTGATACTGAATGACAGACTCACTGTCTGTGATGTTCATTGTATACTGAATGACAGACTCGCTGTCTGTGATGTTCATTGTATACTGAATGACAGACTCACTGTCTGTGATGTTCATTGTATACTGAATGACAGACTCGCTGTCTGTGATGTTCATTGTATACTGAATGACAGACTCGCTGTCTGTGATGTTCATTGTATACTGAATGACAGACTCACTGTCTGTGATGTTCATTGTATACTGAATGACAGACTCACTGTCTGTGATGTTCATTGTATACTGAATGACAGACTCGCTGTCTGTGATGTTCATTGTATACTGAATGACAGACTCACTGTCTGTGATGTTCATTGTATACTGAATGACAGACTCACTGTCTGTGATGTTCATTGTATACTGAATGACAGACTCACTGTCTGTGATGTTCATTGTATACTGAATGACAGACTCGCTGTCTGTGATGTTCATTGTATACTGAATGACAGACTCACTGTCTGTGATGTTCATTGATACTGAATGACAGACTCACTGTCTGTGATGTTCATTGTATACTGAATGACAGACTCACTGTCTGTGATGTTCATTGTATACTGAATGACAGACTCACTGTCTGTGATGTTCATTGATACTGAATGACAGACTCACTGTCTGTGATGTTCATTGTATACTGAATGACAGACTCGCTGTCTGTGATGTTCATTGTATACTGAATGACAGACTCGCTGTCTGTGATGTTCATTGTATACTGAATGACAGACTCACTGTCTGTGATGTTCATTGTATACTGAATGACAGACTCACTGTCTGTGATGTTCATTGTATACTGAATGACAGACTCGCTGTCTGTGATGTTCATTGTATACTGAATGACAGACTCACTGTCTGTGATGTTCATTGATACTGAATGACAGACTCACTGTCTGTGATGTTCATTGTATACTGAATGACAGACTCACTGTCTGTGATGTTCATTGATACTGAATGACAGACTCACTGTCTGTGATGTTCATTGATACTGAATGACAGACTCACTGTCTGTGATGTTCATTGTATACTGAATGACAGACTCGCTGTCTGTGATGTTCATTGTATACTGAATGACAGACTCACTGTCTGTGATGTTCATTGTATACTGAATGACAGACTCACTGTCTGTGATGTTCATTGTATACTGAATGACAGACTCACTGTCTGTGATGTTCATTGATACTGAATGACAGACTCACTGTCTGTGATGTTCATTGTATACTGAATGACAGACTCGCTGTCTGTGATGTTCATTGTATACTGAATGACAGACTCACTGTCTGTGATGTTCATTGATACTGAATGACAGACTCACTGTCTGTGATGTTCATTGTATACTGAATGACAGACTCACTGTCTGTGATGTTCATTGATACTGAATGACAGACTCACTGTCTGTGATGTTCATTGATACTGAATGACAGACTCACTGTCTGTGATGTTCATTGTATACTGAATGACAGACTCGCTGTCTGTGATGTTCATTGATACTGAATGACAGACTCACTGTCTGTGATGTTCATTGTATACTGAATGACAGACTCACTGTCTGTGATGTTCATTGTATACTGAATGACAGACTCACTGTCTGTGATGTTCATTGTATACTGAATGACAGACTCACTGTCTGTGATGTTCATTGTATACTGAATGACAGACTCGCTGTCTGTGATGTTCATTGTATACTGAATGACAGACTCACTGTCTGTGATGTTCATTGTATACTGAATGACAGACTCACTGTCTGTGATGTTCATTGATACTGAATGACAGACTCACTGTCTGTGATGTTCATTGATACTGAATGACAGACTCACTGTCTGTGATGTTCATTGATACTGAATGACAGACTCACTGTCTGTGATGTTCATTGATACTGAATGACAGACTCACTGTCTGTGATGTTCATTGTATACTGAATGACAGACTCACTGTCTGTGACGTTCACATTTCAAGGTCGAGTTGACCTCACCCTACTGACGTTCACATTTCAAGGTCGAGTTGACCTCACCCTACTGATGTTCCAATAACTATAAAATAGTGAAAACCTTTGTCCCTCCATTGTAATTGCAGTTATTCACAGATAGGATCCAGAAAGAAGAGGATGCTCCTTACTTCTTCAGGGCAGGTGAGATGACTTGTTGCACTATCCACCATTCACACCACTTTACCAAGAGAAACTCACCAGACCTTGTCTTCTACTGGTCCTGGCTTGCTGGCCATGCTGTGCTGTCAATTAGACTGCAACTGTTTTGAATGATTGATGACATTTGGCCTTCAAAGGGGAAACATGTTTTTAATTGTTCCTCACTCACTCACAAGATGTCCTGGTCTCTGGGTGCCTGTTTGTGAAGCCCTGGTCTCTGGGTGCCTGTTTGTGAAGCCCTGGTCTCTGGGTGCCTGTTTGTGAAGCCCTGGTCTCTGGGTGCCTGTTTGAGAAGCCCTGGTCTCTGAGTGCCTGTTTGAGAAGCCCTGGTCTCTGGGTGCCTGTTTGAGAAGCCCTGGTCTCTGAGTGCCTGTTTGTGAAGCCCTGGTCTCTGGGTGCCTGTTTGAGAAGCCCTGGTCTCTGGGTGCCTGTTTGAGAAGCCCTGGTCTCTGGGTGACGGTTTGAGAAGCCCTGGTCTCTGGGTGACGGTTTGAGAAGCCCTGGTCTCTGGGTGCCTGTTTGAGAAGCCCTGGTCTCTGGGTGCTTGTTTGAGAAGCCCTGGTCTCTGGATGTCTGTTTGAGAAGCCCTGGTCTCTGGGTGCCTGTTTGAGAAGCCCTGGTCTCTGGGTGCCTGTTTGAGAAGCCCTGGTCTCTGGGTGACGGTTTGAGAAGCCCTGGTCTCTGGGTGCCTGTTTGAGAAGCCCTGGTCTCTGGGTGCTTGTTTGAGAAGCCCTGGTCTCTGGATGTCTGTTTGAGAAGCCCTGGTCTCTGGGTGCCTGTTTGAGAAGCCCTGGTCTCTGGGTGCTTGTTTGCGAAGAATCAGCTATGAAAGGTGTAATGTCAGTCACCACAGTATTCTGGGTAGTAGCTCATATCCTCTTAAGGTCTTATATGTGTTGTCTTTGACTCTGTTATGCAAGCAGACACTATTTCAACCACATAAAATATGCATCCAAGACGAACTGAAGTCTTATCAGAAACGTGTTTTATCATTTTGACATTTTTTTCATTTCCTTAAAACCGGACAAACTGATGACAGTTGGACATGTTGCATGGGACTGGTCTTTCCACTGTTCTGGGAGTTATTGAGTTTTCTCCCCGGTCCCTAAAACAAAACAGACAACTATACCGGTGTTAACTAGATTACTAATGCATTCATTCTAACGATGTAAGACGTTATTCTGGTCAGCACTACTTTATTTAGTTTTCTAACAGAACAGAAGCTGCATGTATCTTAACTATAGTTGACAAACAAATGGCCGACCAAATGTCAGAAATTACAAAATGGCCGACCAAATGTCAGAAATTACAATATGGCCGACCAAATGTCGGAAATTACAATATGGCCGACCAAATGTCGGAAATTACAATATGGCCGACCAAATGTCGGAAATTACAATATGGCCGACCAAATGTCGGAAATTACAATATGGCCGACCAAATGTCGGAAATTACAATATGGCCGACCAAATGTCGGAAATTACAATATGGCCGACCAAATGTCGGAAATTACAATATGGCCGACCAAATGTCAGAAATTACAATATGGCCGACCAAATGTCAGAAATTACAATATGGCCGACCAAATGTCAGAAATTACAATATGGCCGACCAAATGTCAGAAATTACAATATGGCCGACCAAATGTCAGAAATTACAATATGGCCGACCAAATGTCGGAAATTATAAGCAGAAACCTCAGCTAACTATGAGCTAAATAAATTATTGAATCATGGTGGATGGAAACTACAGGAAGCTACTTTATGAAGGGATTTGTTTGACAGTCAGATGAAAACATCATCACACAACACCCGTGGAACAGAGCCTGTTCAGACAGCAAATAAACAACAGTAGACGGGATAAGATGTTTCC
Source organism: Oncorhynchus clarkii lewisi (assembly GCF_045791955.1). NCBI lineage: Eukaryota > Metazoa > Chordata > Actinopteri > Salmoniformes > Salmonidae > Oncorhynchus > Oncorhynchus clarkii. The sequence continues at coordinate 31,391 of NW_027258142.1, read as the reverse complement.
CATCTAAGATTAGCATATCCCAGGAATATTATTTATAATATTAATATTTTTAATATTTTTTAATATTTTTTATTCTCATAACTGGGATACAAACTTTTTGGGGGGGATTTATTGTAAACAGGATATGATGTTTATATGCATCAAGTCAAAAACAGAATACTTGATTATGACGAATAATAACAGGATATTGGCGTGCATGTAACCGTGGTAACCTGAATAATAACAGGATATTGGTGTGCATGTAACCATGGTAACCTGAACAATAACAGGATATTGGTGTGCATGTAACTGTGGTAACCTGAATAATAACAGGATATTGGTGTGCATGTAACCATGGTAACCTGAACAATAACAGGATATTGGTGTGCATGTAACCTGAACAATAACAGGATATTGGTGTGCATGTAACCTGAATAATAACAGGATATTGGTGTGCATGTAACCGTGGTAACCTGAATAATAACAGGATATTGGCGTGCATGTAACCGTGATAACCTGAATAATAACAGGATATTGGTGTGCATGTAACTGTGGTAACCTGAATAATAACAGGATATTGGTGTGCATGTAACCATGGTAACCTGAACAATAACAGGATATTGGTGTGCATGTAACCTGAACAATAACAGGATATTGGTGTGCATGTAACCTGAATAATAACAGGATATTGGTGTGCATGTAACCGTGGTAACCTGAATAATAACAGGATATTGGTGTGCATGTAACCGTGGTAACCTGAATAATAACAGGATATTGGTGTGCATGTAACCTGAATAATAACAGGATATTGGTGTGCATGTAACCTGAATAATAACAGGATATTGGTGTGCATGTAACCTGAATAATAACAGGATATTGATGTGCATGTAACCTGAATAATAACAGGATATTGGTGTGCATGTAACCGTGGTAACCTGAATAATAACAGGATATTGGTGTGCATGTAACCATGGTAACCTGAATAATAACAGGATATTGGTGTGCATGTAACCGTGGTAACCTGAATAATAACAGGATATTGGTGTGCATGTAACTGTGGTAACCTGAATAATAACAGGATATTGGTGTGCATGTAACCATGGTAACCTGAACAAAAACAGGATATTGGTGTGCATGTAACCTGAACAATAACAGGATATTGGTGTGCATGTAACCTGAATAATAACAGGATATTGGTGTGCATGTAACCGTGGTAACCTGAATAATAACAGGATATTGGTGTGCATGTAACCGTGGTAACCTGAATAATAACAGGATATTGGTGTGCATGTAACCTGAATAATAACAGGATATTGGTGTGCATGTAACCTGAATAATAACAGGATATTGGCGTGCATGTAACCGTGGTAACCTGAATAATAACAGGATATTGGCGTGCATGTAACCGTGGTAACCTGAATAATAACAGGATATTGGTGTGCATGTAACTGTGGAAACCTGAATAATAACAGGATATTGGTGTGCATGTAACCGTGGTAACCTGAATAATAACAGGATATTGGCATGCATGTAACCGTGGTAACCTGAATAATAACAGGATATTGGCGTGCATGTAACCGTGGTAACCTGAATAATAACAGGATATTGGTGTGCATGTAACCGTGGTAACCTGAATAATAACAGGATATTGGTGTGCATGTAACCGTGGTAACCTGAATAATAACAGGATATTGGCGTGCATGTCAACGTGGTAACCTGAATAATAACAGTATATTGGCGTGCATGTAACCGTGGTAACCTGAATAATAACAGGATATTGGCGTGCATGTAACCGTGGTAACCTGAATAATAACAGGATATTGGTGTGCATGTAACCGTGGTAACCTGAATAATAACAGGATATTGGCGTGCATGTAAACGCGGTAACCTGAATAATAACAGGATATTGGCGTGCATGTAAACGCGGTAACCTGAATAATAACAGGATATTGGCGTGCATGTAACCGTGGTAACCTGAATAATAACAGGATATTGGCGTGCATGTAGACGTGGTAACCTGAATAATAACAGGATATTGGCGTGCATGTAGACGTGGTAACCTGAATAATAACAGGATATTGGTGTGCATGTAACCGTGGTAACCTGAATAATAACAGGATATTGGCGTGCATGTCAACGTGGTAACCTGAATAATAACAGGATATTGGTGTGCATGTAACCGTGGTAACCTGAATAATAACAGGATATTGGCGTGCATGTAAACGCGGTAACCTGAATAATAACAGGATATTGGCGTGCATGTAACCGTGGTAACCTGAATAATAACAGGATATTGGCGTGCATGTAGACGCGGTAACCTGAATAATAACAGGATATTGGTGTGCATGTAAACGTGGTAACCTGAATAATAACAGGATTTTGGCGTGCATGTAGACGTTGTAACCTGAATAATAACAGGATATTGGTGTGCATGTAACCGTGGTAACCTGAATAATAACAGGATATTGGCGTGCATGTAAACGTGGTAACCTGAATAATAACAGGATATTGGCGTGCATGTAACCGTGGTAACCTGAATAATAACAGGATATTGGCGTGCATGTAACCGTGGTAACCTGAATAATAACAGGATATTGGCGTGCATGTAAACGCGGTAACCTGAATAATAACAGGATATTGGCGTGCATGTAACCGTGGTAACCTGAATAATAACAGGATATTGGCGTGCATGTAACCGTGGTAACCTGAATAATAACAGGATATTGGCGTGCATGTAAACGTGGTAACCTGAATAATAACAGGATATTGGCGTGCATGTAACCGTGGTAACCTGAATAATAACAGGATATTGGCGTGCATGTAAACGCGGTAACCTGAATAATAACAGGATATTGGCGTGCATGTAAACGCGGTAACCTGAATAATAACAGGATATTGGCGTGCATGTAACCGTGGTAACCTGAATAATAACAGGATATTGGCATGCATGTAACCGTGGTAACCTGAATAATAACAGGATATTGGTGTGCATGTAGACGCGGTAACCTGAATAATAACAGGATATTGGTGTGCATGTAAACGTGGTAACCTGAATAATAACAGGATATTGGCGTGCATGTAACCGTGGTAACCTGAATAATAACAGGATATTGGCGTGCATGTAAACGCGGTAACCTGAATAATAACAGGATATTGGTGTGCATGTAACCGCGGTAACCTGAATAATAACAGGATATTGGCGTGCATGTCAACGTGGTAACCTGAATAATAACAGGATATTGGCGTGCATGTAACCGTGGTAACCTGAATAATAACAGGATATTGGCGTGCATGTAACCGTGGTAACCTGAATAATAACAGGATATTGGCGTGCATGTAACCGTGGTAACCTGAATAATAACAGGATATTGGCGTGCATGTAACCGTGGTAACCTGAATAATAACAGGATATTGGCGTGCATGTAACCGCGGTAACCTGAATAATAACAGGATATTGGCGTGCATGTAACCGTGGTAACCTGAATAATAACAGGATATTGGTGTGCATGTAACTGTGGTAACCTGAATAATAACAGGATATTGGTGTGCATGTAACCGTGGTAACCTGAATAATAACAGGATATTGGCGTGCATGTCAACGTGTTCAGTGCTGTTTGAGAAAGATCAGCTAAGTAAGAGGCGAATATACCAGGGTTTAGTCACCTCCTTTTTTGTGGTTTGTGAATAATCACTTTGTTGGCAGATCGGTGACTATATGAATGACTAATGTAGTGATGATAATCAACCTCCTTCAATACATATTTAATCCGGAATAGCATCTTTAATCAACCATTGTTGTCCGCCGCAGAGCGCCTCGTGGTCAGATCTCTCACCACACACCGAGCGGTGGAAACACAGACGTCACACCCTCCCGTAACCTCCTTGTCCAGCGCTAAGGGTTTTATTTACAAT
>NW_027258142.1:0-22500 GCF_045791955.1 Oncorhynchus clarkii lewisi | reverse complement strand
TAATGTTATCTAATGTTGACGCTGCTTTATCAATCCATACGACTAAACATCAAGACAGTTGACCTATCTAATGTTGACCCTGCTTTATCAATCAATACGACTAAACATCAAGACAGTTGACTTATCTAATGTTGACGCTGCTTTATCAATCCATACGACTAAACATCAAGACAGTTGACTTATCTAATGTTGACCCTGCTTTATCAATCCATACGACTAAACATCAAGACAGTTGACTTATCTAATGTTATCTAATGTTGACGCTGCTTTATCAATCCATACGACTAAACATCAAGACAGTTGACTTATCTAATGTTATCTAATGTTGACGCTGCTTTATCAATCCATACGACTAAACATCAAGACAGTTGACTTATCTAATGTTGACGCTGCTTTATCAATCCATACGACTAAACATCAAGACCAACAGAATATTCCAGAGTTCTCTTCAATATAAAGCACTTTGTGACATGTTCTTAGGACTAAATGAATATGTGATTGACTGATTCTATATCTCTCTAGTTGACGGTGAACCACAGTAAGTCTATGTGGCGGTGCAGAGAGCCAGCAGACGCCAAGATATCTGCGCATGATACGGACCGCACGTCGTCCATCGTCAGGCAGATCTCCCAGCAGAGACTCATGATCCTCAGGAAGAGGAGGAGTGGTCTCAGTATCTCCCTGGGAACACAGGACAACGGTAGGAATGACCCCTGACTGACTGAGATACTAGAGGTACGACTGACTGAGATACTAGAGGTACGACTGACTGAGATACTAGAGGTACGACTGACTGAGATACTAGAGGTACGACTGACTGAGATACTAGAGGTACGACTGACTGAGATACTAGAGGTACGACTGACTGAGATACTAGAGGTACGACTGACTGAGATACTAGAGGTACGACTGACTGAGATACTAGAGGTACGACTGACTGAGATACTAGAGGTACGACTGACTGAGATACTAGAGGTACAACTGACTGAGACACTAGAGGTACAACTGACTGAGACACTAGAGCTACGACTCAGGTCAGGGCTCTATGGGGGTGTGATCAGCGCAGGGCTCAATGGGGGCGTGGTCAGGTCAGGGCTCTGTGGGGGCATGGTCAGAGCAGGGCTCTATGGGGGCGTGGCTAGAGCAGGGCTCTGTGGGGGCGTGGTCAGAGCAGGGCTCTATGGGGGTGTGATCAGAGCAGGGCTCTATGGGGGCGTGGTCAGAGCAGGGCTCTTTGAAGGTGTGGTCAGAGCAGGGCTCTATGGGGGCGTGGTCAGAGCAGGGCTCTATGGGGGCGTGGTCAGAGCAGGGCTCTATGGGGGCGTGGTCAGAGCAGGGCTCTGTGGGGGCGTGGTCAGAGCAGGGCTCTTTGGGGGCGTGGTCAGAGCAGGGCTCTATGGGGGCGTGGTCAGAGCAGGGCTCTATGGGGGCGTGGTCAGAGCAGGGCTCTATAGGTGCGTGGTCAGAGCAGGGCTCTATGGGGGCGCGGTCAGAGCAGGGCTCTATGGGGGTGTGGTCAGAGCAGGGCTCTATGGGGGCGCGGTCAGAGCAGGGCTCTATGGGGGCGCAGTCAGAGCAGGGCTCTATGGGGGTGTGGTCAGAGCAGGGCTCTATGGGGGCGTGGTCAGAGCAGGGCTCTATGGGGGTGTGGTCAGAGCAGGGCTCTATGGGGGCGTGGTCAGAGCAGGGCTCTATGGGGGTGTGGTCAGAGCAGGGCTCTATGGGGACGTGGTCAGAGCAGGGCTCTATGGGGACGTGGTCAGAGCAGGGCTCTATGGGGGTGTGGTCAGAGCAGGGCTCTATGGGGGCGTGGTCAGAGCAGGGCTCTATGGGGGCGCGGTCAGAGCAGGGCTCTATAGGGGCGTAGTCAGAACAGGGCTCTATAGGGGCGTGGTCAGAGCAGGGCTCTATGGGGGCGTGGTCAGAGCAGGGCTCTATGGGGACGTCATCAGACCAGAAGACTGAAGGCTGTAATCGCTTCCCAAAGTGCTTTAACAAAGTACTGGGTAAAGGGTCTGAATACTTATGTAATTGTAATATGTCTGTATTTAATTTTCTTCAATTTGCCCCCCAAAATTCTAAAAACCCTGTTTTTGCTTTGTCATTATGGGTTTTGTGTGTAGATTGATAAGGGGGAAAAACCCCAGATTTAATAAATTTTAGAATAAGGCTGTAACGTAACAACATGTGGAAAAAGTCAAGTGGTCTGAATACTTTTCCCAATGGACTGTAGTGACCCATAGGACTCTGGTGGAACGTAGTGTACTATATAGGGAACCGTGTGTCATTAGGGACAGAGCCTTAGGGTAACTCATGTGTTAATGTGTGAACCTGATCTGCCTAATCTCACCTCCAGACTATGACGCACACACACACACACACACACACACACACACACACACACACACACACACACACACACACCCTGATGTCCTCCCCAGTTGGCATTGATATAAATTTACAGTAGATAGATAAGCAGCTTGTAGCTGCCACTGTGATAAATGACTGGGATTTAGATACAACTATTGGTATTAACGGCATGAAGACAGTAACATTTATCTTGATAGGCCATTCAAACCAACTGGGCTAGTTAGAGATGATTCCCTATCGGATTATTCCCTATCGGATTATTCCCTATCGGATTATTCCCTATCGGATTATTCCCTATCGGATTATTCCCTATCGGATTATTCCCTATCGGATTATTCCCTATCGGATTATTCCCTATCGGATGGTTTATTCCCTATCGGATGATTCCCTATCGGATGATTCCCTATCGGATGATTCCCTATCGGATTATTCCCTATCGGATTATTCCCTATCGGATTCAAACCAACTGGGGTAGTTAGAGATTATTCCCTATCGGATTATTCCCTATCGGATTCAAACCAACTGGGGTAGTTAGAGATTATTCCCTATCGGATGGTTTATTCCCTATCGGATGGTTTATTCCCTATCGGATACCATTCAAACCAACTGGGGTAGTTAGAGATTATTCCCTATCGGATGGTTTATTCCCTATCGGATGGCTTATTCCCTATCGGATGGCTTATTCCCTATCGGATGGCTTATTCCCTATCGGATGGCTTATTCCCTATCGGATGGCTTATTCCCTATCGGATTCCTAGTCATTTATCAGTATAGCCAGAGTGTGTCTCTCTTTCACTCTCTGTCTCTGTCTGTCTCTCTCTCTCTCTCTCTCTCTCTCTGTCTCTCTCTCTCTCTGTGTCTCTCTCTCTGTCTCTCTCTCTCTCTGTGTCTCTGTCTCGGTCTCTGTCTCTCTCTCTCACTCTCTCTGTCTCTGTCTCTGTCTCTCTCTCTCACACACTCTCTGTCTCTGTCTCTGTCTCTCTGTCTCTCTCACTTTGTCTAAGTGTCTGTGGGTATCTGACTGTAACTGAGTGTTTGTCTCGGTGGGTCTGTATCTGACTGTAACTAAGTGTGTGTTGTCTAGGTGTGTTGTCTAGGTGGGTCTGTATCTGACTATCTGACTGTACCTAAGTGTGTGTTGTCTAGGTGTGTTGTCTAGGTCGGTCTGTATCTGACTGTAACTAAGTGTGTGTTGTCTAGGTGGGTCTGTATCTGACTATCTGACTGTACCTAAGTGTGTGTGTCTCGGTGGGTCTGTATCTGACTGTACCTAAGTGTGTGTGTCTCGGTGGGTAGCAGACACTTGCATATTGAATGACCTTCATTTAAAAATGATGATGATGTAATGTTTGGAACGGAATCTTATATAATGCATTCTCCCGTCTGAACACCAGGGGGCAGTGGTGGTCTAAGAAACAACAGTGTAGCTACGGCAACAGCAACGTTTCCAACAATAACCGAGCGCATGAAACTCACACATTACATCACTCTCTGGGTCCTGGTCCAATGGAGTGCACTATATAGGAAACAGGGTGCTGTTCAGTCCTTGTCTCTAATAACTGTGGATGTTGTTCAGTCCTTGTCTCTAATAACTGTGGATGTTGTTCAGTCCTTGTCTCTAATAACTGTGGATGTTCTTCAGTCCTTGTCTCTAATAACTGTGGATGTTGTTCAGTCCTTGTCTCTAATAACTGTGGATGTTGTTCAGTCCTTGTCTCTAATAACTGTGGATGTTGTTCAGTCCTTGTCTCTAATAACTGTGGATGTTGTTCAGTCCTTGTCTCTAATAACTGTGGATGTTCTTCAGTCCTTGTCTCTAATAACTGTGGATGTTGTTCAGTCCTTGTCTCTGATAACTGTGGATGTTCTTCAGTCCTTGTCTCTAATAACTGTGGATGTTCTTCAGTCCTTGTCTCTAATAACTGTGGATGTTCAGTCCTTGTCTCTAATAACTGTGGATGTTGTTCAGTCCTTGTCTCTAATAACTGTGGATGTTCTTCAGTCCTTGTCTCTAATAACTGTGGATGTTGTTTATCTCTTGTCTCTAATAACTGTGGATGTTCTTCAGTCCTTGTCTCTAATAACTGTGAATGTTGTTCAGTCCTTGTCTCTAATAACTGTGGATGTTGTTCAGTCCTTGTCTCTAATAACTGTGGATGTTCTTCAGTCCTTGTCTCTAATAACTGTGGATGTTCTTCAGTCCTTGTCTCTAATAACTGTGGATGTTCAGTCCTTGTCTCTAATAACTGTGGATGTTGTTCAGTCCTTGTCTCTAATAACTGTGGATGTTCTTCAGGCCTTGTCTCTAATAACTGTGGATGTTGTTTATCTCTTGTCTCTAATAACTGTGGATGTTCTTCAGTCCTTGTCTCTAATAACTGTGGATGTTGTTCAGTCCTTGTCTCTAATAACTGTGGATGTTGTTCAGTCCTTGTCTCTAATAACTGTGGATGTTCTTCAGTCCTTGTCTCTAATAACTGTGGATGTTGTTCAGTCCTTGTCTCTAATAACTGTGGATGTTGTTCAGTCCTTGTCTCTAATAACTGTGGATGTTCTTCAGTCCTTGTCTCTAATAACTGTGGATGTTGTTCAGTCCTTGTCTCTAATAACTGTGGATGTTGTTCAGTCCTTGTCTCTAATAACTGTGGATGTTGTTCAGTCCTTGTCTCTAATAACTGTGGATGTTGTTCAGTCCTTGTCTCTAATAACTGTGGATGTTCTTCAGTCCTTGTCTCTAATAACTGTGGATGTTGTTCAGTCCTTGTCTCTGATAACTGTGGATGTTCTTCAGTCCTTGTCTCTAATAACTGTGGATGTTCTTCAGTCCTTGTCTCTAATAACTGTGGATGTTCAGTCCTTGTCTCTAATAACTGTGGATGTTGTTCAGTCCTTGTCTCTAATAACTGTGGATGTTCTTCAGTCCTTGTCTCTAATAACTGTGGATGTTGTTTATCTCTTGTCTCTAACAACTGTGGATGTTCTTCAGTCCTTGTCTCTAATAACTGTGAATGTTGTTCAGTCCTTGTCTCTAATAACTGTGGATGTTGTTCAGTCCTTGTCTCTAATAACTGTGGATGTTCTTCAGTCCTTGTCTCTAATAACTGTGGATGTTCTTCAGTCCTTGTCTCTAATAACTGTGGATGTTCAGTCCTTGTCTCTAATAACTGTGGATGTTGTTCAGTCCTTGTCTCTAATAACTGTGGATGTTCTTCAGGCCTTGTCTCTAATAACTGTGGATGTTGTTTATCTCTTGTCTCTAATAACTGTGGATGTTCTTCAGTCCTTGTCTCTAATAACTGTGGATGTTGTTCAGTCCTTGTCTCTAATAACTGTGGATGTTGTTCAGTCCTTGTCTCTAATAACTGTGGATGTTCTTCAGTCCTTGTCTCTAATAACTGTGGATGTTGTTCAGTCCTTGTCTCTAATAACTGTGGATGTTGTTCAGTCCTTGTCTCTAATAACTGTGGATGTTCTTCAGTCCTTGTCTCTAATAACTGTGGATGTTGTTCAGTCCTTGTCTCTAATAACTGTGGATGTTGTTCAGTCCTTGTCTCTAATAACTGTGGATGTTGTTCAGTCCTTGTCTCTAATAACTGTGGATGTTGTTCAGTCCTTGTCTCTAATAACTGTGGATGTTCTTCAGTCCTTGTCTCTAATAACTGTGGATGTTGTTTATCTCTTGTCTCTAATAACTGTGGATGTTCTTCAGTCCTTGTCTCTAATAACTGTGGATGTTGTTCAGTCCTTGTCTCTAATAACTGTGGATGTTCTTCAGTCCTTGTCTCTAATAACTGTGGATGTTGTTCATCTCTTGTTTCTAATAACTGTGGATGTTGTTCAGAGAGAGCGATCCCTGGCAGACGGTGTGTTCAGAAACCACTTTAGACACCAGAGGTGCAGCCAAATGTCACAGACATCTCTGGAGAGATGTTAACAAACACAGACATCTCTGGAGAGATGTTAACAAACACAGACATCTCTGGAGAGATGTTAACAAACACAGACATCTCTGGAGAGATGTTAACAAACACAGACATCTCTGGAGAGATGTTAACAAACACAGACATCTCTGGAGAGATGTTAACAAACACAGACATCTCTGGAGAGATGTTAACAAACACAGACATCTCTGGAGAGATGTTAACAAACACAGACATCTCTGGAGAGATGTTAACAAACACAGACATCTCTGGAGAGATGTTAACAAACACAGACATCTCTGGAGAGATGTTAACAAACACAGACATCTCTGGAGAGATGTTAACAAACACAGACATCTCTGGAGAGATGTTAACAAACACAGACTGATTCACAGACTGAATACATTTTCATTCAACTCAATAAACTGAGTTACGACAGAGTTACAGCATCACAGCATCATCTGTTAATGCTGCAGTAAATAGTGTAGTCTGTCTCTGTCCATTTCCCTGACCATGTCTCTGTGTCTGTCTGTCTCTATCTCTGTTCCTGTCTCTGTCACTCTCTCTCTCTCTGTCGTTGTCTCTGTCCATGACTTTCTCTCTGTCTCTGTCCCCATCTTTGTCCCTGTCTCTCTCCCTGTCTCTGTCCCAGTCTCTCCCCCTGTCTCTGTCCCTGTCTCTGCCCTATGTCTCTGTCTCTCTATCTGTCTGTGTCTGTCCCTGTCTTTCTCTCTCTCTCTCTCTCTGCCTCTGTCTCTGCCCCTGTCTCTGTCCCTGTCTCTGTCCCTGTCTCTGTCCCTGTCTCTGCCCCTGTCTCTGCCCCTGTCTCTGTCCCTGTCTCTGTCTCTGCCTCTGTCTCTGTTCCTGTCTCTGCCCCCATCTCTGCCCCTGTCTCTGTCCCTGTCTCTGCCCCTGTCTCTGTCTCTGTCCATGGTGCTGAAAAGCCCAGTTCTCTCTCTTGCTTATCAGCATTTAAACTCCATCTGGAAACACTCTTTCAAATTCCATGTTAACACAAGACAAGCGGCCAATATGCCTTACTGTATTCTCTCTCGCCTCTCTTCTCCTTCTCTTCTCCTTCTCTCTCTCCTCTCTTCTCTCTCCTCTCTTCTCCCTCTCCTCTCTCTCTTCTCTCTTCTCTTCTCTCTCTCTCTTCTCTCCTCTATTTTTCTCTCTCCTTTTCTCTCTTCTCCCTCTCTTCTTTCTTCTCTTGTGTTTCTGCTGGCTGTCACTGAGGCCTGGTACTGTGTGATGCCATTAGTCTCTGTCCAGGAAAGGAGAGGAAAAAGGAGAGGAGGAGGATAGTAAAGGAGAGAGGAAAGAGGATATGGCAGGAGAGGTGAAAGGGGAGAGAGGGACGAGAGGAGAAGAAGGGAGGAGAGGAGAAGAAGAGAGGAGGGAGAGAGGGCCCCCTACAGAGAGGAGGAGAGTGGAGGAGGGGACGGGGAGAGGAGGGAGAGAAGGCCCTCTACAGAGAGGAGGAGAGGGGAGGAGAGGGGGAAGAGAGGGCCCCCTACAGAGAGGAGGAGAGGGGAGGGGGAAGAGAGGGGGAAGAGAGGGCCCCCTACAGAGAGGAGGAGAGGAGGGAGAGAGGCCCTGCCATGGTAATTGCCTTTCTGGGATAATGACTCCAAGCCAGAGACAGGACCCTCCATACTCCCTCCACTGCTCCTCAACTGGTGCTCTGGAGGAGGAGTGTGGCGTCAGACTGATTATCTCTCTGTCTGTGTCCCAAATCACTGTATGTAATGCACTACTTTTGACCAGGACTTCTGGTGAAAAGTAGTGCACTTTATAGGGAGCAGTGTGCGATTTGGGATATACTCTCTTTCTCTCTCTCTCTGTATCCTTCCTCGTACATGCATGAACAACATCCTCTTCAAACACAGGGGACGTTTTGATTGTTTAAGTCCTCCCCCCCCCCCCCCCCCCACACCACCTCTCTCCTGAATGCAGTTGATACTCAGAAAAGGCAAATGTCTGTCTTTAAAAAACGATAAGCTCTTCCGCTGTGGTCAAGATACACCACAGTGAGAACGGTTACACACTATAATACCATTACTGTGGATAGGCAGATTAATTATTATTGTTGTATTAAGACACGTTTATAATGGTTTGCAAGAATAACCATTTCCCTGATAATCCTGTGTTACATGGACACATCTGAAATCTGATTGGACTATGATAAATGCATCACGTCGACCAATCAAAATAGACATTGTACCACATCGACCATGTTTATTTTTTATTTTGTTGTTGTATGTGAAAACTACTTCTTAAAGATGAATACTTTTCAGTTGTTTATGAACTCACTTCACTGGTACTAAAGAGAGAGTGCTGGAGCTACCATGTGCTGGAGCTACCATGTGCTGGAGCTACCATGTTCTGGTGCTACCATGTGCTGGTGCTACCATGTGCTGGAGCTACCATGTGCTGGAGCTACCATGTGCTGGTGCTACCAGGTGCTGGAGCTACCAGGTGCTGGTGCTACCATGTGCTGGAGCTACCATGTTCTGGAGCTACCATGTGCTGGAGCTACCATGTGCTGGTGCTACCAGGTGCTGGTGCTACCAGGTGCTGGTGCTACCAGGTGCTGGAGCTACCAGGTGCTGGAGCTACCATGTTCTGGAGCCCTGATTTTAAGGTGTTTACATGTCCTAACAATTGGAAAGGTTGCTCAGAAAACCAGGTGTTTACATGTTCTAACAATTGAAAAGGTTGCTCAGAAAACCAGGTGTTTACATGTTCTAACAATTGGAAAGGTTGCTCAGAAAACCAGGTGTTTACATGTTCTAACAATTGAAAAGGTTGCTCAGAAAACCAGGTGTTTACATGTCCTAACAATTGAAAAGGTTGCTCAGAAAACCAGGTGTTTACATGTCCTAACAATTGAAAAGGTTGCTCAGAAAACCAGGTGTTTACATGTCCTAACAATTGAAAAGGTTGCTCAGAAAACCAGGTGTTTACATGTCCTAACAATTGGAAAGGTTGCTCAGAAAACCAGGTGTTTACATGTCCTAACAATTGAAAAGGTTGCTCAGAAAACCAGGTGTTTACATGTCCTAACAATTGGAAAGGTTGCTCAGAAAACCAGGTGTTTACATGTCCTAACAATTGAAAAGGTTGCTCAGAAAACCAGGTGTTTACATGTCCTAACAATTGAAAAGGTGGCTCAGAAAACCAGGTGTTTACATCCTAACAATTGAAAAGGTGGCTCAGAAAACCAGGTGTTTTAAACAGCGTATGTTTACTTCTGATTTTAACCTGACGCCGATTTAAGATAAGCGGAGGAAGGAGTTTACGTGACTAATGTATAATCTGCCTACATCAGTTAAATGTCTAGTTATTAATGTAAACATACTGGTTGTAGCCCCATTCCACAGTTTTTTACCTTTATTTAACTGGGCAAGTCAGTTAAGAACAAATTGTTATTTACAACGACGGCCTAGCTTAGTGGGTTAACAACAGAGTGGGTTAATGACACAGCCTAGTGGGTTAACAACAGAGTGGGTTAACGACAGAGCTTAGTGGGTTAACAACAGAGTGGGTTAACGACAGAGTGGGTTAACGACAGAGCTTAGTGGGTTAACAACAGAGTGGGTTAACGACAGAGCTTAGTGGGTTAACAACAGAGTGGGTTAACGACAGAGCTTAGTGGGTTAACAACAGAGTGGGTTAACGACAGAGCTTAGTGGGTTAACAACAGAGTGGGTTAACGACAGAGCTTAGTGGGTTAACAACAGAGTGGGTTAATGACAGAGCTTAGTGGGTTAACAACAGAGTGGGTTAATGACAGAGTGGGTTAATGACAGAGCTTAGTGGGTTAACAACAGAGTGGGTTAACGACAGAGTGGGTTAATGACAGAGCTTAGTGGGTTAACAACAGAGTGGGTTAACGACAGAGCTTAGTGGGTTAACAACAGAGTGGGTTAACGACAGAGCTTAGTGGGTTAACAACAGAGTGGGTTAACGACAGAGCCTAGTGGGTTAACAACAGAGTGGGTTAACGACAGAGCTTAGTGGGTTAACAACAGAGTGGGTTAACAACAGAGTGGGTTAACGACAGAGCCTAGTGGGTTAACAACAGAGTGGGTTAACGACAGAGCCTAGTGGTTTAACAACAGAGTGGGTTAACGACAGAGCCTAGTGGGTTAACAACAGAGTGGGTTAACGACAGAGCTTAGTGGGTTAACAACAGAGTGGGTTAACGACAGAGTGGGTTAACGACAGAGCTTAGTGGGTTAACAACAGAGTGGGTTAACGACAGAGTGGGTTAACGACAGAGCTTAGTGGGTTAACAACAGAGTGGGTTAACGACAGAGTGGGATAACGACAGAGCCTAGTGGGTTAACAACAGAGTGGGTTAACGACAGAGCTTAGTGGGTTAACAACAGAGTGGGTTAACGACAGAGCTTAGTGGGTTAACAACAGTGGGTTAACGACATAACTTAGTGGGTTAACAAGAGAGTGGGTTAACAACAGAGCCTAGTGGGTTAACAACAGAGTGGGTTAACAACAGAGTGGGTTAACGACAGAGTGGGTTAACGACAGAGTGGGTTAACGACAGAGCCTAGTGGGTTAACAACAGAGTGGGTTAACAACAGAGTGGGTTAACGACAGAGTGGGTTAACGACAGAGCCTAGTGGGTTAAAAACAGAGTGGGTTAACAACAGAGTGGGTTAACAACAGAGTGGGTTAACGACAGAGTGGGTTAACTGCCTTGTTCAGGAGCAGAACCACAGATGTTATTTTTGCCTTGTCAGCTCGGGGATTTGATCTAGAAACCTTTTGGTTACTAGTCCAACGCTCTAACCACTAGGCTACCTGCCGACCCAATATAGAGTGGATCAGAACCTCGGCTGGGTACTGGAGGTATCGTTCTATAGGGTTCTGTATATTAGAACTACCTCAAGAAAAGAGCCTTCATCCCATTTGTCTTGTTACGAATATGAACACATCTCAGTGGTGCTGTGGTCTAAGGTGGTGCTGTGGTCTAAGGCACTGCATCTCAGTGGTGCTGTGGACTAAGGTGGTGCTGTGGTCTAAGGCACTGCATCTCAGTGGTGCTGTGGTCTAAGGTGGTGCTGTGGTCTAAGGCACTGCATCTCAGTGGTGCTGTGGTCTAAGGCACTACATCTCAGTGGTGCTGTGGTCTAAGACACTGCATCTCAGTGGTGCTGTGGTCTAAGGCACTGCATCTCAGTGGTGCTGTGGTCTAAGACACTACATCTCAGTGGTGCTGTGGTCTAAGGTGGTGCTGTGGTCTAAGGCACTACATCTCAGTGGTGCTGTGGTCTAAGACACTGCATCTCAGTGGTGCTGTGGTCTAAGACACTGCATCTCAGTGGTGCTGTGGTCTAAGGCACTACATCTCAGTGGTGCTGTGGTCTAAGGCACTACATCTCAGTGGTGCTGTGGTCTAAGGCACTACATCTCAGTGGTGCTGTGGTCTAAGACACTGCATCTCATTGGTGCTGTGGTCTAAGACACTGCATCTCAGTGGTGCTGTGGTCTAAGGCACTACATCTCAGTGGTGCTGTGGTCTAAGGCACTACATCTCAGTGGTGCTGTGGTCTAAGGCACTACATCTCAGTGGTGCTGTGGTCTAAGGTGGTGCTGTGGTCTAAGGCACTGCATCTCAGTGGTGCTGTGGTCTAAGGCACTACATCTCAGTGGCGCTGTGGTCTAAGGCACTACATCTCAGTGGTGCTGTGGTCTAAGGCACTACATCTCAGTGGCGCTGTGGTCTAAGGCACTACATCTCAGTGGTGCTGTGGTCTAAGGCACTACATCTCAGTGGTGCTGTGGTCTAAGGTGGTGCTGTGGTCTAAGGTACTACATCTCAGTGGTGCTGTGGTCTAAGGTGGTGCTGTGGTCTAAGACACTGCATCTCAGTGGCGCTGTGGTCAAAGGCACTACATCTCAGTGGTGCTGTGGTCTAAGGTGGTGCTGTGGTCTAAGGCACTACATCTCAGTGGTGCTGTGGTCTAAGGTGGTGCTGTGGTCTAAGGTGGTGCTGTGGTCTAAGGCACTACATCTCAGTGGTGCTGTGGTCTAAGGCACTGCATCTCAGTGGTGCTGTGGTCTAAGGTGGTGCTGTGGTCTAAGGCACTACATCTCAGTGGTGTTGTGGTCTAAGGCACTACATCTCAGTGGTGCTGTGGTCTAAGGTGGTGCTGTGGTCTAAGACACTACATCTCAGTGGTGCTGTGGTCTAAGGCACTACATGTCAGTGGTGCTGTGGTCTAAGGCACTACATCTCAGTGGTGCTGTGGTCTAAGGTGGTGCTGTGGTCTAAGACACTACATCTCAGTGGTGCTGTGGTCTAAGGCACTACATCTCAGTGGTGCTGTGGTCTAAGGCACTACATCTCAGTGGTGCTGTGGTCTAAGGCACTACATCTCAGTGGCGCTGTGGTCTAAGGCACTACATCTCAGTGGTGCTGTGGTCTAAGGCACTACATCTCAGTGGTGCTGTGGTCTAAGACACTACATCTCAGTGGTGCTGTGGTCTAAGGCACTACATCTCAGTGGTGCTGTGGTCTAAGGCACTACATCTCAGTGGTGCTGTGGTCTAAACCACTACATCTCAGTGGTGCTGTGGTCTAAGGCACTACATCTCAGTGGTGCTGTGGTCTAAGGTGGTGCTGTGGTCTAAGGTGGTGCTGTTGTCTAAGGTGGTGCTGTGGTCTAAGGCACTACATCTCAGTGGTGCTGTGGTCTAAGGCAATACATCTACATCTCAGTGGTGCTGTGGTCTAAGGCACTACATCTCAGTGGTGCTGTGGTCTAAGGTGGTGCTGTGGTCTAAGGCACTACATCTCAGTGGTGCTGTGGTCTAAGGTGGTGCTGTGGTCTAAGGCACTGCATCTCAGTGGTGCTGTGGTCTAAGGCACTGCATCTCAGTGGTGCTGTGGTCTAAGGCACTACATCTCAGTGGTGCTGTGGTCTAAGGCACTACATCTCAGTGGTGCTGTGGTCTAAGACACTGCATCTCAGTGGTGCTGTGGTCTAAGGTGGTGCTGTGGTCTAAGGCACTACATCTCAGTGGTGCTGTGGTCTAAGACACTGCATCTCAGTGGTGCTGTGGTCTAAGACACTGCATCTCAGTGGTGCTGTGGTCTAAGGCACTACATCTCAGTGGTGCTGTGGTCCAAGGCACTACATCTCAGTGGTGCTGTGGTCTAAGGCACTACATCTCAGTGGTGCTGTGGTCTAAGACACTGCATCTCAGTGGTGCTGTGGTCTAAGACACTGCATCTCAGTGGTGCTGTGGTCTAAGGCACTACATCTCAGTGGTGCTGTGGTCTAAGGCACTACATCTCAGTGGTGCTGTGGTCTAAGGCACTACATCTCAGTGGTGCTGTGGTCTAAGGCACTACATCTCAGTGGTGCTGTGGTCTAAGGTGGTGCTGTGGTCTAAGGCACTACATCTCAGTGGCGCTGTGGTCTAAGGCACTACATCTCAGTGGTGCTGTGGTCTAAGGCACTACATCTCAGTGGTGCTGTGGTCTAAGGTGGTGATGTGGTCTAAGGTGGTGCTGTGGTCTAAGGTTGTGCTGTGGTCTAAGGCACTACATCTCAGTGGTGCTGTGGTCTAAGGCAATACATCTCAGTGGTGCTGTGGTCTAAGGCACTACATCTCAGTGGTGCTGTGGTCTAAGGTGGTGCTGTGGTCTAAGGCAATACATCTCAGTGGTGCTGTGGTCTAAGGCAATACATCTCAGTGGTGCTGTGGTCTAAGGCACTACATCTCAGTGGCGCTGTGGTCTAAGGTGGTGCTGTGGTCTAAGGTGGTGCTGTGGTCTAAGGTACTACATCTCAGTGGTGCTGTGGTCTAAGACACTGCATCTCAGTGGTGCTGTGGTCTAAGACACTGCATCTCAGTGGTGCTGTGGTCTAAGGCACTACATCTCAGTGGTGCTGTGGTCTAAGGCACTACATCTCAGTGGTGCTGTGGTCTAAGGCACTACATCTCAGTGGTGCTGTGGTCTAAGGTGGTGCTGTGGTCTAAGGCACTGCATCTCAGTGGTGCTGTGGTCTAAGGCACTACATCTCAGTGGCGCTGTGGTCTAAGGCACTACATCTCAGTGGTGCTGTGGTCTAAGGCACTACATCTCAGTGGTGCTGTGGTCTAAGGTGGTGCTGTGGTCTAAGGTACTACATCTCAGTGGTGCTGTGGTCTAAGGTGGTGCTGTGGTCTAAGACACTGCATCTCAGTGGCGCTGTGGTCAAAGGCACTACATCTCAGTGGTGCTGTGGTCTAAGGTGGTGCTGTGGTCTAAGGTACTACATCTCAGTGGTGCTGTGGTCTAAGGTGGTGCTGTGGTCTAAGACACTACATCTCAGTGGTGCTGTGGTCTAAGGTGGTGCTGTGGTCTAAGGTGGTGCTGTGGTCTAAGGCACTACATCTCAGTGGTGCTGTGGTCTAAGGCACTGCATCTCAGTGGTGCTGTGGTCTAAGGTGGTGCTGTGGTCTAAGGCACTACATCTCAGTGGTGTTGTGGTCTAAGGCACTACATCTCAGTGGTGCTGTGGTCTAAGGTGGTGCTGTGGTCTAAGACACTGCATCTCAGTGGTGCTGTGGTCTAAGGCACTACATCTCAGTGGTGCTGTGGTCTAAGGCACTACATCTCAGTGGTGCTGTGGTCTAAGGTGGTGCTGTGGTCTAAGACACTACATCTCAGTGGTGCTGTGGTCTAAGACACTACATCTCAGTGGTGCTGTGGTCTAAGGCACTACATCTCAGTGGTGCTGTGGTCTAAGGCACTACATCTCAGTGGTGCTGTGGTCTAAGGTGGTGCTGTGGTCTAAGACACTACATCTCAGTGGTGCTGTGGTCTAAGGCACTACATCTCAGTGGTGCTGTGGTCTAAACCACTACATCTCAGTGGTGCTGTGGTCTAAGGCACTACATCTCAGTGGTGCTGTGGTCTAAGGTGGTGCTGTGGTCTAAGGTGGTGCTGTGGTCTAAGGTGGTGCTGTGGTCTAAGGCACTACATCTCAGTGGTGCTGTGGTCTAAGGCAATACATCTACATCTCAGTGGTGCTGTGGTCTAAGGCACTACATCTCAGTGGTGCTGTGGTCTAAGGTGGTGCTGTGGTCTAAGGCACTACATCTCAGTGGTGCTGTGGTCTAAGGTGGTGCTGTGGTCTAAGGCACTGCATCTCAGTGGTGCTGTGGTCTAAGGTGGTGCTGTGGTCTAAGGCACTGCATCTCAGTGGTGCTGTGGTCTAAGGCACTACATCTCAGTGGTGCTGTGGTCTAAGGTGGTGCTGTGGTCTAAGGCACTACATCTCAGTGGTGCTGTGGTCTAAGACACTGCATCTCAATGGTGCTGTGGTCTAAGGTGGTGCTGTGGTCTAAGGCACTGCATCTCAGTGGTGCTGTGGTCTAAGGCACTGCATCTCAGTGGTGCTGTGGTCTAAGGCACTACATCTCAGTGGCGCTGTGGTCTAAGGCACTACATCTCAGTGCTCGAGGCCGTCACTACAGACACCCTGGTTCGGTTTCTCGGGCTGTATCACAACCCGGCCGTGATCGAGAGTCCCAATGGTGAGGCTCGACAATTGGCTCGTCCATTGTAAAATAAGGAATTTATTCTTAACTGACTTGCCTAGTTAAATAAAGGTTAAATATATATATATATATTTTTTAATAAAACCCAAGGACAGAACGTAGGGTTGTATTCACCGTGACCTTGTATTGGAACAACACCTCTTGCTGTGAATAGAACCAGGTTCAGTGGCAATGCATTTTCATGTCAACTCAATTAGCACTTGAGAACCCAACGGACACAACAACATTCCATGTTCAATGGCATTTTCCCAACCAACTATTGTATAGAGAATGAATAACATTAACATTCAATAGAAAAAGGAATGGAAGTAGGAATGTGGTTTTTTGTTGTGTGTTTTTTTTTAAGACGGGGTCGAGGATGTTGGCAATGAAGGTCAGTTGTTTTCTGAACTGCTGTTGTGATCAGGCTTTAAAGTTCAACCATATTTCTGTGTGTTACGAAGCAGGAAGAAAGTGTTTCAGGAAACTGAAAACATTTTCTAACTGCCTGTAGCTGTAGTATCAATGCAGCGTACACTACGGGGTTTATCAACCCTGGTGGGACCTGGTAGAATCAACCCTGATGGGATCTGGTAGAATCAACCCTGATGGGATCTGGTAGAATCAACCCTGATGGGATCTGGTAGAATCAACCCTGATGGGATCTGGTAGAATCAACCCTGATGGGACCTGGTAGAATCAACCCTGATGGGATCTGGTAGAATCAACCCTGATGGGATCTGGTAGAATCAACCCTGATGGGATCTGGTAGAATCAACCCTGATGGGACCTGGTAGAATCAACCCTGATGGGACCTGATAGAATCAACCCTGATGGGACCTGGTAGAATCAACCCTGATGGGATCTGGTAGAATCAACCCTGATGGGATCTGGTAGAATCAACCCTGATGGGACCTGGTAGAATCAACCCTGATGGGACCTGGTAGAATCAACCCTGATGGGACCTGGTAGAATCAACCCTGATGGGACCTGGTAGAATCAACCCTCATGGGACCTGGTAGAATCAACTCTGATGGGACCTGGTAGAATCAACCCTGATGGGACCTGGTAGAATCAACCCTGATGGGATCTGGTAGAATCAACCCTGATGGGATCTGGTAGAATCAACCCTGATGGGACCTGGTAGAATCAACCCTGATGGGACCTGGTAGAATCAACCCTGATGGGACCTGGTAGAATCAACCCTGATGGGACCTGGTAGAATCAACCCTGATGGGACCTGGTAGAATCAACCCTGATGGGACCTGGTAAAATCAACACTGATGGGACCTGGTAAAATCAACCCTGATGGGACCTGGTAGAACTCAACTGTTTCTGTCAGCCTGTAGCTGTAGTATCACTGCAGTGACACTACGGGGTTTATCAACCCTGGTTGATGAGACCTGGTAGAAGTCAACTGTTGATCCATGACGTGTTTATACACAGGTTCTGTCCCAAACGGCACCCTATTCCCTACATAGTGGACTACTTTCAGCCTGAGCCCTATGGGTCAAAAGTAGTGCACTATATAGGGATTAGGGTGCCGTTTGGGACGTAGCATTGGGCAGAGTGTAGGCAGGGTGTAGTCAGAGTGGACAGTAGGCAGGGTGTAGTCAGTGTACAGTAGGCAGGGTGTAGTCAGTGTACAATAGGCAGGGTGTAGTCGGTGTACAATAGGCAGGGTGTAGTCAGGGTGTAGTCGGGGTGTAGTCAGGGTGGACAGTAGGCAGGGTGTAGTCAGTGTACAGTAGGCAGGGTGTAGTTAGAGTGGACAGTATGCAGGGTGTAGTCAGTGTAGGCAGAGTGTATAGTATGCAGGGTGTAGTTAGTGTACAGTAGGCAGGGTGTAGTCAGAGTGTACAGTAGGCAGGGTGTAGTCAGAGTGTAGTCAGTGTACAGTAGACAGGGTGTAGTCAGAGTGTAGTCAGTGTACAGTAGGCAGGGTGTAGTCAGAGTGTACAGTAGGCAGGGTGTAGTCAGAGTGTAGTCAGTGTACAGTAGGCAGGGTGTAGTCAGAGTGTAGTCAGAGTGGGCAGTAGGCAGGGTGTTGTCAGAGTGGACAGTAGGCAGGGTGTAGTCAGAGTGGACAGTAGGCAGGGTGTAGTCAGTGTACAGTAGTCAGGATGTAGGCATAGTTTAGTCAGGGTGTAGTCAGTGTACAGTAGGCAGGGTGTAGTCAGTGTAGTCAGAGTGGACAGTAGGCAGGGTGTATTCAGTGTACAGTAGGCAGGGTGTAGTCAGAGTGTAGTCAGAGTGAACAGTGGGCACGGTTTAGGCAGAGTGTACAGTAGGCAGGGTGTAGTCAGTGGACAGTAGGCAGGGTGTAGTCAGTGTACAGTAGGCATAGTTTAGTCAGGGTGTAGTCAGAGTTTAGTCAGTGTAGTCAGAGTGGACAGTAGGTAGGGTGTAGTCAGTATACAGTAGGCAGGGTGTAGTCAGTGTACAGTAGGCAGGGTGTAGTCAGTGTACAGTAGGCAGGGTGTAGTCAGTAAACAGTATGCGGGGTGTAGTCAGTGTACAGTAGGCAGGGTGTAGTCAGTGTACAGTAGGCAGGGTGTAGTCAGTGTACAGTAGGCAGGGTGTAGTCAGTGTTCAGTAGGCAGGGTGTAGTCAGTGTACAGTAGGCAGGGTGTAGTCAGTGTAGTCAGAATGTACAGTAGGCAGGGTGTAGTCAGTGTACAGTAGGCAGGGTGTAGTCAGTGTGCAGTAGGCAGGGTGTAGTCAGTGTGCAGTAGGCAGGGTGTAGTCAGTGTGCAGTAGGCAGGGTGTAGTCAGTGTACAGTAGGCAGGGTGTAGTCAGTGTACAGTAGGCAGGGTGTAGTCAGTGTACAGTAGGCAGGGTGTAGTCAGTGTGCAGTAGGCAGGGTGTAGTCAGTGTACAGTAGGCAGGGTGTAGTCAGTGTGCAGTAGGCAGGGTGTAGTCAGTATGCAGTAGGCAGGGTTTAGTCAGTGTACAGTAGGCAGGGTGTAGTCAGTGTACAGTAGGCAGGGTGTAGTCAGTGTACAGTAGGCAGGGTGTAGTCAGTGTACAGTAGGCAGGGTGTAGTCAGTGTTCAGTAGTCAGTGTACAGTAGGCAGGGTGTAGTCAGTGTAGTCAGAATTTACAGTAGGCAGAATGTAGTTAGTGTACAGTAGGCAGGGTGTAGTCAGTGTAGGCAGAGTGTAGTCAGTGTACCGTAGGCAGGTTGTAGTCAGTGTACAGTAGGCAGGGTGTAGTCAGTGGACAGTAGGCAGGGTGTAGTCAGTGTGCAGTAGGCAGGGTGTAGTCAGTGTACAGTAGGCAGGGTGTAGTCAGTGTACAGTAGGCAGGGTGTAGTCAGTGTCCAGTAGGCAGGGTGTAGTCAGTGTCCAGTAGGCAGGGTGTAGTCAGTGTCCAGTAGGCAGGGTGTAGTCAGTGGACAGTAGGCAGGGTGTAGTCAGAGTGTAGTCAGTGATTAATACAGAGTGAAAGACAGTTTTATAAGCGAACGACCAGACTAAAACAGGCAGTGTAGTCAGTGTACAGTAGGCAGGGTGTAGTCAGTGTACAGTAGGCAGGGTGTAGTCAGTGGACTGTAGGCAGGGTGTAGTCAGAGTGTAGTCAGTGATTAATACAGAGTGAAAGACAGTTTTATAAGCGAGCCACCAGACTAGCAGGAGAACAGTAGCTAGCAGTCATTGAGTTAGCTAGGCTGAGTCCCCCAGTACAGCAGGAGAACAGTAGCTAGCAGTCTTTGAGTTAGCTAGGCTGAGTCCCCCAGTGCAGCAGGAGAACAGTAGCTAGCAGTCTTTGAGTTAGCTAGGCTGAGTCCCCCAGTACAGCAGGAGAACAGTAGCTAGCAGTCTTTGAGTTAGCTAGGCTGAGTCCCCCAGTACAGCAGGAGAACAGTAGCTAGCAGTCTTTGAGTTAGCTAGGCTTAGTCCCCCAGTACAGCAGGAGAAACTGGAGTTTCCCAAATGGCACCCTATTCCTTACCTAGTGCACTTCTTTCAACCAGAGCCCTATGGGCCCAGCTCAGAAGTAGTGCACTATATAGTGAATACGATGCCATTAGTGTTGCTGTTACATGTTACAGTGAGGAGTGTCTTAGACGTTAGACAACATGGCAGACAGGAAACAGGCCTTAATGTGATCCCCTTCATCTCTCCATTCAGAAAGCAAAGGTTTCTGATGACCCTTTGAAGGTTGGTTAGGGGATTAAGAGACTAGAGGTTCGCCTGTCACGCTGATCTGGTAACCAATGTTTTTTAGGTGACACGCAGACGGCATCCCATCTCCACACAGGAGGCTGGTGTCATTTTGAATCGGAGGCCGTCCCACTTTTGCTTTTTGCATGTGGCTGTGCAAACCAATCCAATCCAATCCAATCCAATCCAATCCAAACCAATCCAATCCAATCCAATCCAATCCAAACCAAGCCAATCCAATCCAAACCAAACCAATCCAAGCCAATCCAAGCCAATCCAAGCCAAACCAATCCAATCCAAGCCAAACCAATCCAAACCAATCCAAGCCAATCCAAGCCAAACCAATCCAAGCCAATCCAAACCAATCCAAACCAATCCAAGCCAATCCAAGCCAAACCAATCCAAGCCAATCCAATCCAATCCAAGCCAATCCAAGCCAATCCAAGCCAATCCAAGCCAAACCAATCCAATCCAAGCCAATCCAAGCCAATCCAAGCCAATCCAAGCCAATCCAAGCCAATCCAAGCCAATCCAAGCCAAACCAATCCAATCCAAGCCAAACCAATCCAATCCAAGCCAATCCAAGCCAATCCAAGCCAATCCACGCCAAACCAATCCAAGCCAATCCAAGCCAATCCAAGCCAATCCAAGCCAATCCAATCCAAGCCAATCCAATCCAAGCCAATCCAATCCAAGCCAATCCAATCCAATCCAAGCCAATCCAAGCCAAACCAATCCAATCCAAGCCAATCCAAGCCAATCCAAGCCAAACCAATCCAATCCAAGCCAATCCAAGCCAATCCAAGCCAATCCAAGCCAATCCAAGCCAAACCAATCCAATCCAAGCCAATCCAAGCCAAACCAATCCAATCCAATCCAAGCCAATCCAAGCCAATCCAAGCCAATCCAAGCCAATCAAATCCAATCCAAGCCAAGCCAAGCCAAACCAATCCAAGCCAAGCCAATCCAAACCAATCCAATCCAAGCCAAGCCAAGCCAAACCAATCCAAGCCAAGCCAATCCAAACCAATCCAATCCAAACCAATCCAATCCAAGCAAAGCCAATCCAATCCAAGCAGGTCAGATGTTTTCAGGATCACAGAGAGGGGCCCCTGGCTCTGGTGAAATTACATACTATGGAGTAGTATATGTTGCCATAATGCAGAGTAGTATCTAGTATTCATATTTCCTCCCTATGCATTAAGTCAGTACTGTAGCAGTGATGATTCTATACAGTCAGAGGTGAGGAAGTGAAGGGGTTTTAAGCAGTGATGATTCTATACAGTCAGAGGTGAGGAAGTGAAGGGGTTTTAAGCAGTGATGATTCTATACAGTCAGAGGTGAGGAAGTGAAGGGGTTTTAAGCAGTGATGATTCTATACAGTCAGAGGTGAGGAAGTGAAGGGGTTTTAAGCAGTGATGATTCTATACAGTCAGAGGTGAGGAAGTGAAGGGGTTTTAAGCAGTGATGATTCTATACAGTCAGAGGTGAGGAAGTGAAGGGGTTTTAAGCAGTGATGATTCTATACAGTCAGAGGTGAGGAAGTGAAGGGGTTTTAAGCAGTGATGATTCTATACAGTCAGAGGTGAGGAAGTGAAGGGGTTTTAAGCAGTGATGATTCTATACAGTCAGAGGTGAGGAAGTGAAGGGGTTTTAAGCAGTGATGATTCTATACAGTCAGAGGTGAGGAAGTGAAAGGGTTTTAGTTGAACGAGACATTGGCACATTTTATCAGAGACATTTGCATAACTGTATTAACATATTCCTGTAGTTACATTTCAAAATAACTCCACTCTGCTGCACTGAAAGACAAGACACATCCAAGCAGATAGTAGAATAATTCCCTGTGGTGTCATTACCCAGTCTAGTCAGATAGTAGAATAATTCCCTGTGGTGTCATTACCCAGTCTAGTCAGATAGTAGAATAATTCCCTGTGGTGTCATTACCCAGTCTAGTCTGATAGTAGAATAATTCCCTGTGGTGTCATTACCCAGTCTAGTCAGATAGTAGAATAATTCCCTGTGGTGTCATTACCCAGTCTACTGTGTCATCCTCCCAGAGCAGAGCGAGAGAGGGAGAGAGGACTTCACAATTCACTATTTACACCAAAACTGGGTTTAAATATTATTTGAAATTATTTCAAATACTTTCGCTGGTCTTTGATTGAGCTTTCTTGGCGTAATGGACCAATCAAAAAAATCCCAAAACGGCAAACCCAACCTACTTGGCACTCCAGGCGAGATAGAGGAAACGCGTGGATGTATTTGAAAGATTTCAAATAGTACTTGAACCCAGGTCTGATTCAGCCTACACCCTCTAATAGTGTTGTGTTGTTGACTGTATAATGCAGATTGGACGTTCAGTTGGACTTCACTCAGCCACAGGAGGCTGTAATTCTAATCTAATCCAGAAATACCCATGACAACGTGTTGTTGGTGTGTTTCAGTTAGCGTGTTGTTGGTGTGTTTCAGTTAGCGCGTTGTT
>NW_027258141.1:80000-113528 GCF_045791955.1 Oncorhynchus clarkii lewisi | reverse complement strand
GTATAACTGAGAACCTCCCTGTACCCGTCAGAGATAGCAGGGAGTATAACTGAGAACCTCCCTGTACCCGTCAGAGATAGCAGGGGGTATAACTGAGAACCTCTCTCTACCGGTCAGAGATAGAAGGGAGTATAACTGAGAACCTCCCTGCACCCGTCAGAGATAGCAGGGGGTATAACTGAGAACCTCCCTGTACCCTTCAGAGATAGCAGGGGGTATAACTGAGAACCTCCCTGTACTCTACGGAGATAGCAGGGGGTATAACTGAGAACCTCCCTGTACCCTTCAGAGATAGCAGGGGGTATAACTGAGAACCTCCCTGTACTCTACGGAGATAGCAGGGGGTATAACTGAGAACCTCCCTGTACCCGTCAGAGATAGCAGGGAGTATAACTGAGAACCTCCCTGTACCCGTCAGAGATAGATGGGGGTATAACTGAGAGCCTCCCTGTACCCGTCAGAGATAGCAGGGGGTATAACTGAGAGCCTCCCTGTACCCGTCAGAGATAGCAGGGGGTATAACTGAGAACCTCCCTGCACCCGTCAGAGATAGCAGGGAGTATAACTGAGAACCTCCCTGTACCCGTCAGAGATAGCAGGGGGTATAACTGAGAACCTCCCTGTACCCGTCAGAGATAGCAGGGGGTATAACTGAGAACCTCCCTGTACCCGTCAGAGATAGCAGGGGGTATAACTGAGAACCTCCCTGTACCCGTCAGAGATAGCAGGGGGTATAACTGAGAACCTCCCTGTACTCTACAGAGATAGAAGGGAGTAAGGGACAATTAGAATTGAAGGCAGATGTCATGCCCTGGCCACAGAGAGGCTTTTATTCTCTATTTTGGTTAGGCCAGGGTGTGACTAGGTTGGGCGTTCTAGTTTCTTTATTTCTATGTTTACTGTTTCTATGTTTTGGCCGGGTATGGTTCTCAATCAGGGACAGCTGTCTATCGTTGTATCTGATTGGGAATCATACTTAGGCAGCCTGTTTTGCCACCTTAGTTGTGGGTAGTTGTCTGTGTTAGTGGCCTGTATAGCCCTAGCCTGTATAGCCCTAGCCTAGCCCTAGCCTGTATAGCCCTAGCCAGCTTCACGGTCGTTTTTTGTGTTTCTTGTTTTGTTGGCGACATTCTTAATGAAAGAAAAATGTACGCTCACCACGCTGCACCTTGGTCCGTTCGTTTCCCTGACGACGTTCGTGACAGCAGAGTCATTTCAGGAAGATGATTGAATAAAAAGGGCCATCTATTTTTAATGACTTCTCAATAAACTGAGAAAAGGAGAAGCTTTTCATGTGAACAATTTTTTGTTGTTGAAATGTATGTATTTTAAATTCAAATCACTTCCTTATCTGACTGACTTTAATTTGAATTGAGCCCAACCGTTGTAGAGGTGTTGAAGATGCCCTGCTGAGGGTAGTAGAGGTGTTGAAGATACCCTGCTGAGGATAGTAGAGGGTAGTAGAGGTGTTGAAGACGCCCTGCTGAGGGTAGTAGAGGTGTTGAAGATGCCCTGCTGAGGGTAGTAGAGGGTAGTAGAGGTGTTGAAGACGCCCTGCTGAGGGTAGTAGAGGGTAGTAGAGGTGTTGAAGACGCCCTGCTGAGAGTAGTAGAGGTGTTGAAGATGCCCTGCTGAGAGTAGTAGAGGGTAGTAGAGGTGTTGAACCTCTTGTCTGGCCTTGGACATTAAAGGGAGAAGACCTGAATCTTTCAGCCAGCAGAGAAGAGACTGGGAGGAGAGACGTTGACAAACACAGGGCCTCACCTGGGTCTCTGAGGGGGGCCGATGCTGTCGTGCAGGAGAGCTGTGTTCAGGGAGGGGGACTCCTCAGGGAGGGGGGCTCCTCGGGGAGGGGGATTCCTCGGGGAGGGGGACTCCTCAGAGAGGGGGACTCCTCGGGGAGGGGGACTTATGCCTGAGTTTGGGGATCGGACTGCAACTATTATTTTCTCTCTGTAATGTTCAGGCCACTTCGCCTCCCTTCAACGACCAGCACAGACCAGATGCTCAGCTGTCCTTTACCTCAGTTTCTCTCGTTTCTCTCGTTTCTCTCGTTTCTCTGGCCGCACGGAAAGATCAACAAAGCTCAACATAGAAAAAGCTGTATTTTAAAAAAGTATTTGGAGAAAAACAACACATTCTTCTACTTCTCTATCATCCTACTTGTACAGATTCATTCCTATAAGCGTTCGTAAGAGATGGACAAGACACTATGTTCCAGTCGAGCCCTACGGCTATAAAAACCGACAATACGTTTTGGAACATCATTACTGAGAGGGCTGGATGCTCGGTCTGGGGTGGGCACAGGCTGTGCTTCACACAACATATGAGAGAGGGAGGGAGGGAGGTAGGGAGGGAGGGAGGGAGGGAGAGAGAGAGAGAGAGAGAGAGAAGGAGGGAGGGAGGGAGGGAGGGAGGGAGGAAGGGAGAGAGAGAGAGAGAGAGAGAGAGAGGGAGGGAGGGAGGGAGGGAGGGAGAGAGAGAGAGAGGAGGGGGGGAGAGAGAGAGAGAGGGGGAGGGAGGGAGGGAGATATTTCAGTAGTCATTTACATACATGTTTATTCACGCTGGGTTGTGGACCACAAAGATGGTTTTGAATGAGAGGAAATAGTAGTTATTAACGACACTGCACCACCGTATACACTGTTCCCTACGTAGGGCTCTACCTATAGTACACCACTGTATACACTGTTCCCTACGTAGGGCTCTACCTATAGTACACCACTGTATACACTGTTCCCTACGTAGGGCTCTACCTATAGTACACCACTGTATACACTGTTCCCTACGTAGGGCTCTACCTATAGTACACCACTGTATACACTGTTCCCTACGTAGGGCTCTACCTATAGTACACCACTGTATACACTGTTCCCTACGTAGGGCTCTACCTATAGTACACCACTGTATACACTGTTCCCTACGTAGGGCTCTACCTATAGTACACCACCGTATACACTGTTCCCTACGTAGGGCTCTACCTATAGTACACCACCGTATACACTGTTCCCTACGTAGGGCTCTACCTATAGTACACCACTGTATACACTGTTCCCTACGTAGGGCTCTACCTATAGTACACCACTGTATACACTGTTCCCTACGTAGGGCTCTACCTATAGTACACCACTGTATACACTGTTCCCTACGTAGGGCTCTACCTATAGTACACCACTGTATACACTGTTCCCTACGTAGGGCTCTACCTATAGTACACCACTGTATACACTGTTCCCTACGTAGGGCTCTACCTATAGTACACCACTGTATACACTGTTCCCTACGTAGGGCTCTACCTATAGTACACCACTGTATACACTGTTCCCTACGTAGGGCTCTACCTATAGTACACCACTGTATACACTGTTCCCTACGTAGGGCTCTACCTATAGTACACCACTGTATACACTGTTCCCTACGTAGGGCTCTACCTATAGTACACCACTGTATACACTGTTCCCTACGTAGGGCTCTACCTATAGTACACCACTGTATACACTGTTCCCTACGTAGGGCTCTACCTATAGTGCACCACTGTATACACTGTTCCCTACGTAGGGCTCTACCTATAGTACACCACTGTATACACTGTTCCCTACGTAGGGCTCTACCTATAGTACACCACTGTATACACTGTTCCCTACGTAGGGCTCTACCTATAGTACACCACTGTATACACTGTTCCCTACGTAGGGCTCTACCTATAGTGCACCACTGTATACACTGTTCCCTACGTAGGGCTCTACCTATAGTACACCACTGTATACACTGTTCCCTACGTAGGGCTCTACCTATAGTACACCACTGTATACACTGTTCCCTACGTAGGGCTCTACCTATAGTACACCACTGTATACACTGTTCCCTACGTAGGGCTCTACCTATAGTACACCACTGTATACACTGTTCCCTACGTAGGGCACCACTGTATACACTGTTCCCTACGTAGGGCTCTACCTATAGTACACCACTGTATACACTGTTCCCTACGTAGGGCTCTACCTATAGTACACCACTGTATACACTGTTCCCTACGTAGGGCTCTACCTATAGTACACCACTGTATACACTGTTCCCTACGTAGGGCTCTACCTATAGTACACCACTGTATACACTGTTCCCTACGTAGGGCTCTACCTATAGTACACCACTGTATACACTGTTCCCTACGTAGGGCTCTACCTATAGTACACCACTGTATACACTGTTCCCTACGTAGGGCTCTACCTATAGTACACCACTGTATACACTGTTCCCTACGTAGGGCTCTACCTATAGTACACCACTGTATACACTGTTCCCTACGTAGGGCTCTACCTATAGTACACCACTGTATACACTGTTCCCTACGTAGGGCTCTACCTATAGTACACCACTGTATACACTGTTCCCTACGTAGGGCTCTACCTATAGTACACCACTGTATACACTGTTCCCTACGTAGGGCTCTACCTATAGTACACCACTGTATACACTGTTCCCTACGTAGGGCTCTACCTATAGTTACGTAGGGCTCTACCTATAGTACACCACTGTATACACTGTTCCCTACGTAGGGCTCTACCTATAGTACACCACTGTATACACTGTTCCCTACGTAGGGCTCTACCTATAGTACACCACTGTATACACTGTTCCCTACGTAGGGCTCTACCTATAGTACACCACTGTATACACTGTTCCCTACGTAGGGCTCTACCTATAGTCCACCACCATATACACTGTTCCCTACGTAGGGCTCTACCTATAGTACACCACTGTATACACTGTTCCCTACGTAGGGCTCTACCTATAGTACACCACTGTATACACTGTTCCCTACGTAGGGCTCTACCTATAGTACACCACTGTATACACTGTTCCCTACGTAGGGCTCTACCTATAGTGCACCACTGTAAACACTGTTCCCTACGTAGGGCTCTACCTATAGTACACCACTGTATACACTGTTCCCTACGTAGGGCTCTACCTATAGTACACCACTGTATACACTGTTCCCTACGTAGGGCTCTACCTATAGTACACCACTGAATACACTGTTCCCTACGTAGGGCTCTACCTATAGTACACCACTGTATACACTGTTCCCTACGTAGGGCTCTACCTATAGTACACCACTGTATACACTGTTCCCTACGTAGGGCTCTACCTATAGTACACCACTGTATACACTGTTCCCTACGTAGGGCTCTACCTATAGTACACCACTGTATACACTGTTCCCTACGTAGGGCTCTACCTATAGTACACCACTGTATACACTGTTCCCTACGTAGGGCTCTACCTATAGTACACCACCGTATACACTGTTCCCTACGTAGGGCTCTACCTATAGTCCACCACCGTATACACTGTTCCCTACATAGGGCTCTACCTATAGTACACCACTGTATACACTGTTCCCTACGTAGGGCTCTACCTATAGTACACCACTGTATACACTGTTCCCTACGTAGGGCTCTACCTATAGTACACCACTGTATACACTGTTCCCTACGTAGGGCTCTACCTATAGTACACCACTGTATACACTGTTCCCTACGTAGGGCTCTACCTATAGTACACCACTGTATACACTGTTCCCTACGTAGGGCTCTACCTATAGTACACCACTGTATACACTGTTCCCTACGTAGGGCTCTACCTATAGTACACCACTGTATACACTGTTCCCTACGTAGGGCTCTACCTATAGTACACCACTGTATACACTGTTCCCTACGTAGGGCTCTACCTATAGTACACCACTGTATACACTGTTCCCTACGTAGGGCTCTACCTATAGTACACCACTGTATACACTGTTCCCTACGTAGGGCTCTACCTATAGTACACCACTGTATACACTGTTCCCTACGTAGGGCTCTACCTATAGTACACCACTGTATACACTGTTCCCTACGTAGGGCTCTACCTATAGTACACCACTGTATACACTGTTCCCTACGTAGGGCTCTACCTATAGTACACCACTGTATACACTGTTCCCTACGTAGGGCTCTACCTATAGTACACCACTGTATACACTGTTCCCTACGTAGGGCTCTACCTATAGTGCACCACTGTATACACTGTTCCCTACGTAGGGCTCTACCTATAGTACACCACCGTATACACTGTTCCCTACGTAGGGCTCTACCTATAGTGCACCACTGTATACACTGTTCCCTACGTAGGGCTCTACCTATAGTACACCACTGTATACACTGTTCCCTACGTAGGGCTCTACCTATAGTACACCACTGTATACACTGTTCCCTACGTAGGGCTCTACCTATAGTACACCACCGTATACACTGTTCCCTACGTAGGGCTCTACCTATAGTGCACCACCGTATACACTGTTCCCTACGTAGGGCTCTACCTATAGTACACCACCGTATACACTGTTCCCTACGTAGGGCTCTACCTATAGTACACCACTGTATACACTGTTCCCTACGTAGGGCTCTACCTATAGTACACCACTGTATACACTGTTCCCTACGTAGGGCTCTACCTATAGTCCACCACCATATACACTGTTCCCTACGTAGGGCTCTACCTATAGTACACAACCCATAGTACACTACCCATAGGGCTCTGGTCAAATGTAGTGCACTAGCCATAGCACACTACCCATAGTACACTACCCATCGGGCTCTGGTCAAATGTAGTACACAATACATAGTACACTACCCATAGTTTACTACCCATAGGGCTCTGGTCAAATGTAGCGCACTACCCATAGTACACTAGCCATATTACACTACCCATAGTACACTACCCATAGTACAATACCCATAGTACACTACCCATAGTACAATATCCATAGTACACTACCCATAGTACACTACCCATAGTACACTACCCATTGGGCTCTGGTCAAATGCAGTGCACTATGTAGGGAGTAGTATGATGTAGTGCACTATGTAGGGAGTAGTAAGATGTAGTGCACTATGTAGGGAGTAGTATGATGTAGTGCACTATGTAGGGAGTAGCATGATGTAGTGCACTATGTAGGGAGTAGTATGATGTAGTGCACTATGTAGGGAGTAGCATGATGTAGTGCACTATGTAGGGAGTAGTATGATGTAGTGTACTATGTAGGGAGTAGTATGATGTGGTGCACTATGTAGGGAGTAGTATGATGTAGTGCACTACGTAGGGAGTAGCATGATGTAGTGCACTATGTAGGGAGTAGCATGATGTAGTGCACTATGTAGGGAGTAGTATGATGTAGTGCACTACGTAGGGAGTAGTATGATGTAGTGCACTATGTAGGGAGTAGTATGGCCTGGTTATCTATCATTGTTAACCAGCTTTCCAATCCTTCTGTAACACATTCAGCTCTGTGACCACGTTGATCCGTCTGTAACACATTCAGCTCTGTGACCACGTTGATCCGTCTGTAACACATTCAGCTCTGTGACCACGTTGATCCGTCTGTAACACATTCAGCTCTGTGACCACGTTGATCCGTCTGTAACACATTCAGCTCTGAGACCACGTTGATCCGTCTGTAACACATTCAGCTCTGTGACCACGTTGATCCGTCTGTAACACATTCAGCTCTGTGACCACGTTGATCCGTCTGTAACACATTCAGCTCTGTGACCACGTTGATCCGTCTGTAACACATTCAGCTCTGCGACCACGTTGATCCGTCTGTAACACATTCAGCTCTGTGACCACGTTGATCCGTCTGTAACACATTCAGCTCTGTGACCACGTTGATCCGTCTGTAACACATTCAGCTCTGCGACCACGTTGATCCGTCTGTAACACATTCAGCTCTGTGACCACGTTGATCCGTCTGTAACACATTCAGCTCTGCGACCACGTTGATCCGTCTGTAACACATTCAGCTCTGCGACCACGTTGATCTGTCTGTAACACATTCAGCTCTGTGACCACGTTGATCCGTCTGTAACACATTCAGCTCTGAGACCACGTTGATCCGTCTGTAACACATTCAGCTCTGCGACCACGTTGATCCGTCTGTAACACATTCAGCCTTGCGACCACGTTGATCCGTCTGTAACACATTCAGCTCTGTGACCACGTTGATCCGTCTGTAACACATTCAGCTCTGTGACCACGTTGATCCGTCTGTAAAACATTCAGCTCTGTGACCACGTTGATCCGTCTGTAACACATTCAGCTCTGTGACCACGTTGATCCGTCTGTAACACATTCAGCTCTGTGACCACGTTGATCCGTCTGTAACACATTCAGCTCTGTGACCACGTTGATCCGTCTGTAACACATTCAGCTCTGTGACCACGTTGATCCGGGGGTAAAACATTCAGCTCTGTGACCACGTTGATCCGTCTGTAACACATTCAGCTCTGTGACCACGTTGATCCGTCTGTAACACATTCAGCCCTGTGACCACGTTGATCCGTCTGTAACACATTCAGCTCTGCGACCACGTTGATCCGTCTGTAACACATTCAGCTCTGAGACCACGTTGATCCGTCTGTAACACATTCAGCTCTGCGACCACGTTGATCCGTCTGTAACACATTCAGCTCTGAGACCACGTTGATCCGTCTGTAACACATTCAGCTCTGAGACCACGTTGATCCGTCTGTAACACATTCAGCTCTGTGACCACGTTGATCCGTCTGTAACACATTCAGCTCTGTGACCACGTTGATCCGTCTGTAACACATTCAGCTCTGCGACCACGTTGATCCGTCTGTAACACATTCAGCTCTGTGACCACGTTGATCCGTCTGTAACACATTCAGCTCTGTGACCACGTTGATCCGTCTGTAACACATTCAGCTCTGCGACCACGTTGATCCGTCTGTAACACATTCAGCTCTGCGACCACGTTGATCCGTCTGTAACACATTCAGCTCTGAGACCACGTTGATCCGTCTGTAACACATTCAGCTCTGTGACCACGTTGATCCGTCTGTAACACATTCAGCTCTGCGACCACGTTGATCCGTCTGTAACACATTCAGCTCTGCGACCACGTTGATCCGTCTGTAAGACATTCAGCTCTGTGACCACGTTGATCCGTCTGTAACACATTCAGCTCTGCGACCACGTTGACGGCCCTGCATTTACAATCTTACGTATAAACCAGCGTATAGGAAAATGGAAGTTGGATAAAAAAAAAAAAATGAATGAGTAGATAGATAAATAAGTGGTGCTGTTTTATTGTGTTTTTATTTTTTTTTAAAGGATGAAATTGACAGTTTTCATTAACCGACACACCAACAGCTTTTTCATGTTGGCGTTGGGGGTCTCGGTCTTGGCGTTGGGGGTCTCTCGGCCTTGGCGTTGGGGGTCTCGGTCTTGGCGTTGGGGGTCTCGGTCTTGGCGTTGGCGGTCTCGGCCTTGGCGTTGGCGGTCTCGGCCTTGGCGTTGGCGGTCTCGGTCTTGGCTTTGGCGGGTGGGCGAGAGGCGGGCGAGAGAGCAGTGTTGGCGTTGGCGGTCTCGGTCTTGGCGTTGGCGGGTGGGCGAGCGGCGGGCGAGAGAGCAGTGTTGGCGTTGGCGGTCTCGGTCTTGGCTTTGGCGGGTGGGCGAGCGGCGGGCGAGAGAGCAGTGTTGGCGTTGGCGGTCTCGGTCTTGGCGTTGGCGGGTGGGCGAGCGGCGGTCGAGAGAGCAGTGTTGCCGTTGGCGGTCTCAGCCTTGTCGTTGGCGGGTGGGCGAGTGGCAGGCGAGAGAGCAGTGTTGGTGTTTGTTGTCTGTAGGTAACTATACCTTTATAGTCCCTGACTAGAGACATAGAATAATGTCTGTAGGTAACTAACTATACCTTTATAGTCCCTGACTAGAGACATAGAATAATGTCATTTGGGATGCAGCCACTGTAGGCTGGCCTGCTTCACTAGGACTTCACTGTCTGTCTGTCTGTCTGTCTGTCTGTCTGTCTGTCTGTGTCTCTGTCTCTCTCTCTCACTCTGTCTCTCTTCTTTCTCTCTGTCTCTGTCTCTCTCTCGCTCTCTCTCTCTCTCTTCTTTCTCTCTGTCTCTGTCTCTGTCTCTCTCTCTCTCTCTCTCTCTCTTCTTTCTCTATGTCTCTCTGTCTCTCTCTCTCTCTCTCTCTCTCTCTCTCTCTCTCTCTCTCTCTCTCTCTCTCTCTCTCTCTCTCTCTCTCTCTCTGTCTCTCTCTGTCTCTCTCTCTCTCTCTCTCTCTCTCTCTCTCTCTCTCTCTC
Organism: Oncorhynchus clarkii lewisi; assembly: GCF_045791955.1. Lineage (NCBI taxonomy): Eukaryota > Metazoa > Chordata > Actinopteri > Salmoniformes > Salmonidae > Oncorhynchus > Oncorhynchus clarkii. The sequence goes on along the minus strand of NW_027258141.1, from coordinate 103,372 downwards.
TCTCTCTCTCTCTCTCTCTCTCTCTCTGTCTCTCTCTTCTTTCTCTATGTCTCTCTCTCTCTCTCTCTCTCTCTCTGTCTCTCTCTCTCTCTCCCAGTCTTATCAGGTTGTACCAAGCAGTACATATCAGCAGGATATACATAAATAGTAGCAGTACCATTATGATCATCAAAAGACTCTAAAATGGGCCCACAACATTTCCTTCCCTATATCAGACAAAGAATGCACCCTATTCCCCCATAGAGCTCTGGTCTAAAGTAGTGCACTATATAGGGAATAGGGCTCTGGTCTAAAGTAGTGCACTATATAGGGAATAGGGCTCTGGTCTAAAGTAGTGTACTATATAGGGAATAGGGCTCTGGTCTAAAGTAGTGTACTATATAGGGAATAGAGCTCTGGTCTAAAGTAGTGTACTATATAGGGAATAGGGCTCTGGTCTAAAGTAATGTACTATATAGGGAATAGGGCTCTGGTCTAGAGCAGTGCACTATATAGGGAATAGGGCTCTGGTCTAAAGTAGTGCACTATATAGGGAATAGGGCTCTGGTCTAAAGTAGTGCACTATATAGGGAATAGGGCTCTGGTCTAAAGTAGTGCACTATATAGGGAATAGGGCTCTGGTCTAAAGTAGTGCACTATATAGGGAATAGGGCTCTGGTCTAAAGTAGTGTACTATATAGGGAATAGAGCTCTGGTCTAAAGTAGTGTACTATATAGGGAATAGGGCTCTGGTCTAAAGTAATGTACTATATAGGGAATAGGGCTCTGGTCTAGAGCAGTGCACTATATAGGGAATAGGGCTCTGGTCTAAAGTAGTGCACTATATAGGGAATAGGGCTCTGGTCTAAAGTAGTGCACTATATAGGGAATAGGGCTCTGGTCTAAAGTAGTGCACTATATAGGGAATAGGGCTCTGGTCTGAAGTAGGGCACGATATAGGGAATAGGGCTCTGGTCTAAAGTAGTGTACTATATAGGGAATAGGGCTCTGGTCTATAGTAGTGCACTATATAGGGAATAGGGCTCTGGTCTAAAGTAGTGCACTATATAGGGAATAGGGCTCTGGTCTAAAGTAGTGCACTATATAGGGAATAGGGCTCTGGTCTAAAGTAGTGCACTATATAGGGAATAGGGCTCTGGTCTAAAGTAGTGTACTATATAGGGAATAGGGTGCTGGTCTAAAGTAATGCACTATATAGGGAATAGGGCTCTGGTATAAAGTAGTGCACTACATAGGGAATAGGGTTCTGGTCTAAAGTAGTGTACTATATAGGGAATAGGGCTCTGGTCTAAAGTAGTGCACTATATAGGGAATAGGGCTCTGGTTTAAAGTAGTGCACTATATAGGGAATAGGACTCCATTTTGGACATAAGGCCAAGACACAAATCAGGCTACCATAGACAGCACCTTCTATCAGTAATCAGGTTGTCCGTCCCTGGACTAGCAGGAGGACTGGTTCCTCCACCTCTACAACATGATCATAGTTACCAGACCAGGGCTTCCTGTCCTAAATCACACCCTATCCCCCCGAATGTAGTGCACTACTTAATGGACTAGAGTGCAGAGGACCCTGGTCTAAAGTAGTGTGCTGTATATATATATATAAATAGGGAACATGGTGTTATTTGATGGTTGAGACCGAGCCACGCTTTCTCTCTCCTCGTCTCATTAGTTTTTAGGGGCGTCGTGTTGCGATAGGGGATTATTATTATTTATTATCCCCAGGGGGGGGTCGGGGGGGGGGGGTCCCCCATCGCTCCGTGTTTCTGTCACAAATGGCATACTAGTCCCTTTTTAGCGCAACACCTTTATGTACAGAGCCCTATTGGGCCATTCCTGGTGCAAATATAAAGTAGTGTGTACTGTATAGTGAATAGGGAAGCATTTGGGACTCGTGCCCACTGTGTTGTAGACCCCTGAAGAATTCTATTAACCCTGGACGTGTCTGCTTTAACAACATCCCACCCTGCTTAGCACCGGCAGATTGATTCTGAGGGGGGGTGAGGGGTTGGGGGGGGGTTATAATGAAGGATAGAATCATTGACTTTTAACAGAACGTCTCAAATGTAATAGAAAAAGCCATCTCAGTCCTTCCTGTTTCCCTCCACCCCATCACCAGCCCCACAGGTCTACATCCTCCTAGATCTACAAGGGCTCTACAAGATAAACATCACAGGTCTATATCATCCTAGCTCTACAAGGACACTACAAGATAAACATCACAGGTCTATATCATCCTAGCTCTACAAGGACACTACAAGATAAACATCACAGGTCTATATCATCCTAGCTCTACAAGGACACTACAAGATAAACATCACAGGTCTATACCATCCAAGGACTCTACAAGATAAACATCACAGGTCTATATCATCCTAGCTCTACAAGATAAACATCACAGGTCTATACCATCCTAGCTCTACAAGATACACATCACAGGTCTATACCATCCTAGCTCTACAAGATAAACATCACAGGTCTATACCATCCTAGCTCTACAAGATAAACATCACAGGTCTATACCATCCTAGCTCTACAAGATACACATCACAGGTCTATACCATCCTAGCTCTCTCTACAAGATAAACATCACAGGTCTATACCATCCTAGCTCTACAAGATACACATCACAGGTCTATACCATCCAAGGACTCTACAAGATAAACATCACAGGTCTATACCATCCTAGCTCTACAAGATAAACATCACAGGTCTATACCATCCTAGCTCTACAAGATACACATCACAGGTCTATACCATCCTAGGACTCTACAAGATAAACATCACAGGTCTATACCATCCTAGGACTCTACAAGATAAACATCACAGGTCTATACCATCCTAGCTCTACAAGATAAACATCACAGGTCTATACCATCCTAGCTCTACAAGATAAACATCACAGGTCTATACCATCCTAGCTCTACAAGATAAACATCACAGGTCTATATCATCCTAGCTCTACAAGATAAACATCACAGGTCTATACCATCCAAGGACTCTACAAGATAAACATCACAGGTCTATACCATCCTAGCTCTACAAGATAAACATCACAGGTCTATACCATCCTAGCTCTACAAGATAAACATCACAGGTCTATACCATCCTAGCTCTACAAGATAAACATCACAGGTCTATACCATCCAATGACTCTACAAGATAAACATCACAGGTCTATACCATCCTAGCTCTACAAGATAAACATCACAGGTCTATACCATCCTAGCTCTACAAGATAAACATCACAGGTCTATACCATCCTAGCTCTACAAGATAAACATCACAGGTCTATACCATCCTAGCTCTACAAGATAAACATCACAGGTCTATACCATCCTAGCTCTACAAGATAAACATCACAGGTCTACATCATCCTAGCTCTACAAGATAAACATCACAGGTCTATACCATCCTAGCTCTACAAGATAAACATCACAGGTCTACACCATCCTAGCTCTACAAGATAAACATCACAGGTCTATACCATCCAATGACTCTACAAGATAAACATCACAGGTCTATACCATCCTAGCTCTACAAGATAAACATCACAGGTCTATACCATCCTAGCTCTACAAGATAAACATCAAAGGTCTATACCATCCTAGCTCTACAAGATAAACATCACAGGTCTATACCATCCTAGCTCTACAAGATAAACATCACAGGTCTATACCATCCTAGCTCTACAAGATAAACATCACAGGTCTATACCATCCTAGCTCTACAAGATAAACATCACAGGTCTATACCATCCTAGCTCTACAAGATAAACATCACAGGTCTATATCATCCTAGCTCTACAAGATAAACATCACAGGTCTATACCATCCTAGCTCTACAAGATACACATCACAGGTCTATACCATCCTAGGACTCTACAAGATAAACATCACAGGTCTATACCATCCTAGCTCTATAAGATAAACATCACAGGTCTATACCATCCTAGCTCTACAAGATAAACATCACAGGTCTATACCATCCTAGCTCTACAAGATAAACATCACAGGTCTATACCATCCAATGACTCTACAAGATAAACATCACAGGTCTATACCATCCTAGCTCTACAAGATAAACATCACAGGTCTATACCATCCTAGCTCTACAAGATAAACATCACAGGTCTATACCATCCTAGCTCTACAAGATAAACATCACAGGTCTATACCATCCTAGCTCTACAAGATAAACATCACAGGTCTATACCATCCTAGCTCTACAAGATAAACATCACAGGTCTATACCATCCTAGCTCTACAAGATAAACATCACAGGTCTATACCATCCTAGCTCTACAAGATAAACATCACAGGTCTATACCATCCTAGCTCTACAAGATAAACATCACAGGTCTATACCATCCTAGCTCTACAAGATAAACATCACAGGTCTATACCATCCTAGCTCTACAAGATAAACATCACAGGTCTATACCATCCTAGCTCTACAAGATAAACATCACAGGTCTATACCATCCTAGCTCTACAAGATAAACATCACAGGTCTATACCATCCTAGCTCTACAAGATACACATCACAGGTCTATACCATCCTAGCTCTACAAGATAAACATCACAGGTCTATACCATCCTAGCTCTACAAGATAAACATCACAGGTCTATACCATCCTAGCTCTACAAGATAAACATCACAGGTCTATACCATCCTAGCTCTACAAGATAAACATCACAGGTCTATACCATCCTAGCTCTACAAGATAAACATCACAGGTCTACATCATCCTAGCTCTACAAGATAAACATCACAGGTCTATACCATCCTAGCTCTACAAGATAAACATCACAGGTCTACACCATCCTAGCTCTACAAGATAAACATCACAGGTCTATACCATCCAATGACTCTACAAGATAAACATCACAGGTCTATACCATCCTAGCTCTACAAGATAAACATCACAGGTCTATACCATCCTAGCTCTACAAGATAAACATCAAAGGTCTATACCATCCTAGCTCTACAAGATAAACATCACAGGTCTATACCATCCTAGCTCTACAAGATAAACATCACAGGTCTATACCATCCTAGCTCTACAAGATAAACATCACAGGTCTATACCATCCTAGCTCTACAAGATAAACATCACAGGTCTATACCATCCTAGCTCTACAAGATAAACATCACAGGTCTATATCATCCTAGCTCTACAAGATAAACATCACAGGTCTATACCATCCTAGCTCTACAAGATACACATCACAGGTCTATACCATCCTAGGACTCTACAAGATAAACATCACAGGTCTATACCATCCTAGCTCTATAAGATAAACATCACAGGTCTATACCATCCTAGCTCTACAAGATAAACATCACAGGTCTATACCATCCTAGCTCTACAAGATAAACATCACAGGTCTATACCATCCAATGACTCTACAAGATAAACATCACAGGTCTATACCATCCTAGCTCTACAAGATAAACATCACAGGTCTATACCATCCTAGCTCTACAAGATAAACATCACAGGTCTATACCATCCTAGCTCTACAAGATAAACATCACAGGTCTATACCATCCTAGCTCTACAAGATAAACATCACAGGTCTATACCATCCTAGCTCTACAAGATAAACATCACAGGTCTATACCATCCTAGCTCTACAAGATAAACATCACAGGTCTATACCATCCTAGCTCTACAAGATAAACATCACAGGTCTATACCATCCTAGCTCTACAAGATAAACATCACAGGTCTATACCATCCTAGCTCTACAAGATAAACATCACAGGTCTATACCATCCTAGCTCTACAAGATAAACATCACAGGTCTATACCATCCTAGCTCTACAAGATAAACATCACAGGTCTATACCATCCTAGCTCTACAAGATAAACATCACAGGTCTATACCATCCTAGCTCTACAAGATACACATCACAGGTCTATACCATCCTAGCTCTACAAGATAAACATCACAGGTCTATACCATCCTAGCTCTACAAGATAAACATCACAGGTCTATACCATCCTAGCTCTACAAGATAAACATCACAGGTCTATACCATCCTAGCTCTACAAGATAAACATCACAGGTCTATACCATCCTAGCTCTACAAGATACACATCACAGGTCTATACCATCCTAGGACTCTACAAGATAAACATCACAGGTCTATACCATCCTAGCTCTACAAGATAAACATCACAGGTCTATACCATCCTAGCTCTACAAGATAAACATCACAGGTCTATACCATCCTAGCTCTACAAGATAAACATCACAGGTCTATACCATCCTAGCTCTACAAGATAAACATCACAGGTCTATACCATCCTAGCTCTACAAGATAAACATCACAGGTCTATATCATCCTAGCTCTACAAGATAAACATCACAGGTCTATACCATCCAATGACTCTACAAGATAAACATCACAGGTCTATACCATCCTAGCTCTACAAGATACACATCACAGGTCTATACCATCCTAGGACTCTACAAGATAAACATCACAGGTCTATACCATCCTAGCTCTATAAGATAAACATCACAGGTCTATACCATCCTAGCTCTACAAGATAAACATCACAGGTCTATACCATCCTAGCTCTACAAGATAAACATCACAGGTCTATACCATCCAATGACTCTACAAGATAAACATCACAGGTCTATACCATCCTAGCTCTACAAGATAAACATCACAGGTCTATACCATCCTAGCTCTACAAGATAAACATCACAGGTCTATACCATCCTAGCTCTACAAGATAAACATCACAGGTCTATACCATCCAATGACTCTACAAGATAAACATCACAGGTCTATACCATCCTAGCTCTACAAGATAAACATCACAGGTCTATACCATCCTAGCTCTACAAGATAAACATCACAGGTCTATACCATCCTAGCTCTACAAGATAAACATCACAGGTCTATACCATCCTAGCTCTACAAGATACACATCACAGGTCTATACCATCCTAGCTCTACAAGATAAACATCACAGGTCTATACCATCCTAGCTCTACAAGATAAACATCACAGGTCTATACCATCCTAGCTCTACAAGATAAACATCACAGGTCTATACCATCCTAGCTCTACAAGATAAACATCACAGGTCTATACCATCCTAGCTCTACAAGATAAACATCACAGGTCTATACCATCCTAGCTCTACAAGATAAACATCACAGGTCTATATCATCCTAGCTCTACAAGATAAACATCACAGGTCTATACCATCCAATGACTTTACAAGATAAACATCACAGGTCTATACCATCCTAGCTCTACAAGATAAACATCACAGGTCTATACCATCCTAGCTCTACAAGATAAACATCACAGGTCTATACCATCCTAGCGCTACAAGATAAACATCACAGGTCTATACCATCCAATGACTCTACAAGATAAACATCACAGGTCTATACCATCCTAGCTCTACAAGATAAACATCACAGGTCTACATCATCCTAGCTCTACAAGATAAACATCACAGGTCTATACCATCCTAGCTCTACAAGATAAACATCACAGGTCTATACCATCCTAGCTCTACAAGATAAACATCACAGGTCTATACCATCCTAGCTCTACAAGATAAACATCACAGTTCTATACCATCCTAGGACTCTACAAGATAAACATCACAGGTCTATACCATCCTAGCTCTACAAGATACACATCACAGGTCTATACCATCCTAGCTCTACAAGATAAACATCACAGGTCTATACCATCCTAGCTCTACAAGATAAACATCACAGGTCTATACCATCCTAGCTCTACAAGATAAACATCACAGGTCTATACCATCCTAGGACTCTACAAGATAAACATCACAGGTCTATACCATCCTAGCTCTACAAGATAAACATCACAGGTCTATACCATCCTAGCTCTACAAGATAAACATCACAGGTCTATACCATCCTAGCTCTACAAGATAAACATCACAGGTCTATATCATCCTAGCTCTACAAGATAAACATCACAGGTCTATACCATCCAAGGACTCTACAAGATAAACATCACAGGTCTATACCATCCTAGCTCTACAAGATACACATCACAGGTCTATACCATCCTAGGACTCTACAAGATAAACATCACAGGTCTATACCATCCTAGCTCTACAAGATAAACATCACAGGTCTATACCATCCTAGCTCTACAAGATAAACATCACAGGTCTATACCATCCTAGCTCTACAAGATAAACATCACAGGTCTATACCATCCAATGACTCTACAAGATAAACATCACAGGTCTATACCATCCTAGCTCTACAAGATAAACATCACAGGTCTATACCATCCTAGCTCTACAAGATAAACATCACAGGTCTATACCATCCTAGCTCTACAAGATAAACATCACAGGTCTATACCATCCTAGCTCTACAAGATAAACATCACAGGTCTATACCATCCTAGCTCTACAAGATAAACATCACAGGTCTACATCATCCTAGCTCTACAAGATAAACATCACAGGTCTATACCATCCTAGCTCTACAAGATAAACATCACAGGTCTACACCATCCTAGCTCTACAAGATAAACATCACAGGTCTATACCATCCAATGACTCTACAAGATAAACATCACAGGTCTATACCATCCTAGCTCTACAAGATAAACATCACAGGTCTATACCATCCTAGCTCTACAAGATAAACATCAAAGGTCTATACCATCCTAGCTCTACAAGATAAACATCACAGGTCTATACCATCCTAGCTCTACAAGATAAACATCACAGGTCTATACCATCCTAGCTCTACAAGATAAACATCACAGGTCTATACCATCCTAGCTCTACAAGATAAACATCACAGGTCTATATCATCCTAGCTCTACAAGATAAACATCACAGGTCTATACCATCCTAGCTCTACAAGATAAACATCACAGGTCTATACCATCCAATGACTCTACAAGATAAACATCACAGGTCTATACCATCCTAGCTCTACAAGATAAACATCACAGGTCTATACCATCCTAGCTCTACAAGATAAACATCACAGGTCTATACCATCCTAGCTCTACAAGATAAACATCACAGGTCTATACCATCCAATGACTCTACAAGATAAACATCACAGGTCTATACCATCCTAGCTCTACAAGATACACATCACAGGTCTATACCATCCTAGGACTCTACAAGATAAACATCACAGGTCTATACCATCCTAGCTCTACAAGATAAACATCACAGGTCTATACCATCCTAGCTCTACAAGATAAACATCACAGGTCTATACCATCCTAGCTCTACAAGATAAACATCACAGGTCTATACCATCCTAGCTCTACAAGATAAACATCACAGGTCTATACCATCCTAGCTCTACAAGATAAACATCACAGGTCTATACCATCCTAGCTCTACAAGATACACATCACAGGTCTATACCATCCTAGCTCTACAAGATAAACATCACAGGTCTATACCATCCTAGCTCTACAAGATAAACATCACAGGTCTACATCATCCTAGCTCTACAAGATAAACATCACAGGTCTATACCATCCTAGCTCTACAAGATAAACATCACAGGTCTATACCATCCTAGCTCTACAAGATAAACATCACAGGTCTATACCATCCTAGCTCTACAAGATAAACATCACAGGTCTATATCATCCTAGCTCTACAAGATAAACATCACAGGTCTATACCATCCTAGCTCTACAAGATAAACATCACAGGTCTATACCATCCAATGACTCTACAAGATAAACATCACAGGTCTATACCATCCTAGCTCTACAAGATAAACATCACAGGTCTATACCATCCTAGCTCTACAAGATAAACATCACAGGTCTATACCATCCAATGACTCTACAAGATAAACATCACAGGTCTATACCATCCTAGCTCTACAAGATACACATCACAGGTCTATACCATCCTAGGACTCTACAAGATAAACATCACAGGTCTATACCATCCTAGCTCTATAAGATAAACATCACAGGTCTATACCATCCTAGCTCTACAAGATAAACATCACAGGTCTATACCATCCTAGCTCTACAAGATAAACATCACAGGTCTATACCATCCAATGACTCTACAAGATAAACATCACAGGTCTATACCATCCTAGCTCTACAAGATAAACATCACAGGTCTATACCATCCTAGCTCTACAAGATAAACATCACAGGTCTATACCATCCTAGCTCTACAAGATAAACATCACAGGTCTATACCATCCTAGCTCTACAAGATAAACATCACAGGTCTATACCATCCTAGCTCTACAAGATAAACATCACAGGTCTATACCATCCTAGCTCTACAAGATAAACATCACAGGTCTATACCATCCTAGCTCTACAAGATAAACATCACAGGTCTATACCATCCTAGCTCTACAAGATAAACATCACAGGTCTATACCATCCTAGCTCTACAAGATAAACATCACAGGTCTATACCATCCTAGCTCTACAAGATAAACATCACAGGTCTATACCATCCTAGCTCTACAAGATAAACATCACAGGTCTATACCATCCTAGCTCTACAAGATAAACATCACAGGTCTATACCATCCTAGCTCTACAAGATACACATCACAGGTCTATACCATCCTAGCTCTACAAGATAAACATCACAGGTCTATACCATCCTAGCTCTACAAGATAAACATCACAGGTCTATACCATCCTAGCTCTACAAGATAAACATCACAGGTCTATACCATCCTAGCTCTACAAGATAAACATCACAGGTCTATACCATCCTAGCTCTACAAGATACACATCACAGGTCTATACCATCCTAGGACTCTACAAGATAAACATCACAGGTCTATACCATCCTAGCTCTACAAGATAAACATCACAGGTCTATACCATCCTAGCTCTACAAGATAAACATCACAGGTCTATACCATCCTAGCTCTACAAGATAAACATCACAGGTCTATACCATCCTAGCTCTACAAGATAAACATCACAGGTCTATACCATCCAATGACTCTACAAGATAAACATCACAGGTCTATACCATCCTAGCTCTACAAGATACACATCACAGGTCTATACCATCCTAGGACTCTACAAGATAAACATCACAGGTCTATACCATCCTAGCTCTATAAGATAAACATCACAGGTCTATACCATCCTAGCTCTACAAGATAAACATCACAGGTCTATACCATCCTAGCTCTACAAGATAAACATCACAGGTCTATACCATCCAATGACTCTACAAGATAAACATCACAGGTCTATACCATCCTAGCTCTACAAGATAAACATCACAGGTCTATACCATCCTAGCTCTACAAGATAAACATCACAGGTCTATACCATCCTAGCTCTACAAGATAAACATCACAGGTCTATACCATCCTAGCTCTACAAGATAAACATCACAGGTCTATACCATCCTAGCACTACAAGATAAACATCACAGGTCTATACCATCCAATGACTCTACAAGATAAACATCACAGGTCTATACCATCCTAGCTCTACAAGATAAACATCACAGGTCTATACCATCCTAGCTCTACAAGATAAACATCACAGGTCTATACCATCCTAGCTCTACAAGATAAACATCACAGGTCTATACCATCCTAGCTCTACAAGATAAACATCACAGGTCTATACCATCCTAGCTCTACAAGATACACATCACAGGTCTATACCATCCTAGCTCTACAAGATAAACATCACAGGTCTATACCATCCTAGCTCTACAAGATAAACATCACAGGTCTATACCATCCTAGCTCTACAAGATAAACATCACAGGTCTATACCATCCTAGCTCTACAAGATAAACATCACAGGTCTATACCATCCTAGCTCTACAAGATAAACATCACAGGTCTATACCATCCTAGCTCTACAAGATAAACATCACAGGTCTATACCATCCTAGCTCTACAAGATAAACATCACAGGTCTATACCATCCTAGCTCTACAAGATACACATCACAGGTCTATACCATCCTAGCTCTACAAGATAAACATCACAGGTCTATACCATCCTAGCTCTACAAGATAAACATCACAGGTCTATACCATCCTAGCTCTACAAGATAAACATCACAGGTCTATACCATCCTAGCTCTACAAGATAAACATCACAGGTCTATACCATCCTAGCTCTACAAGATACACATCACAGGTCTATACCATCCTAGGACTCTACAAGATAAACATCACAGGTCTATACCATCCTAGCTCTACAAGATAAACATCACAGGTCTATACCATCCTAGCTCTACAAGATAAACATCACAGGTCTATACCATCCTAGCTCTACAAGATAAACATCACAGGTCTATACCATCCTAGCTCTACAAGATAAACATCACAGGTCTATACCATCCTAGCTCTACAAGATAAACATCACAGGTCTATACCATCCTAGCTCTACAAGATAAACATCACAGGTCTATACCATCCTAGCTCTACAAGATAAACATCACAGGTCTATATCATCCTAGCTCTACAAGATAAACATCACAGGTCTATACCATCCAATGACTCTACAAGATAAACATCACAGGTCTATACCATCCTAGCTCTACAAGATACACATCACAGGTCTATACCATCCTAGCTCTACAAGATAAACATCACAGGTCTATACCATCCTAGCTCTACAAGATAAACATCACAGGTCTATACCATCCAATGACTCTACAAGATAAACATCACAGGTCTATACCATCCTAGCTCTACAAGATAAACATCACAGGTCTATACCATCCTAGCTCTACAAGATAAACATCACAGGTCTATACCATCCTAGCTCTACAAGATAAACATCACAGGTCTATACCATCCTAGCTCTACAAGATAAACATCACAGGTCTATACCATCCAATGACTCTACAAGATAAACATCACAGGTCTATACCATCCTAGCTCTATAAGATAAACATCACAGGTCTATACCATCCTAGCTCTACAAGATAAACATCACAGGTCTATATCATCCTAGCTCTACAAGATAAACATCACAGGTCTATACCATCCTAGCTCTACAAGATAAACATCACAGGTCTATACCATCCTAGCTCTACAAGATAAACATCACAGGTCTATACCATCCTAGCTCTACAAGATAAACATCACAGGTCTATACCATCCTAGCTCTACAAGATAAACATCACAGGTCTATACCATCCTAGCTCTACAAGATACACATCACAGGTCTATACCATCCTAGCTCTACAAGATAAACATCACAGGTCTATACCATCCTAGCTCTACAAGATAAACATCACAGGTCTATACCATCCTAGCTCTACAAGATAAACATCACAGGTCTATACCATCCTAGCTCTACAAGATAAACATCACAGGTCTATACCATCCTAGCTCTACAAGATAAACATCACAGGTCTATACCATCCTAGCTCTACAAGATAAACATCACAGGTCTATACCATCCTAGCTCTACAAGATAAACATCACAGGTCTATACCATCCTAGCTCTACAAGATAAACATCACAGGTCTATACCATCCTAGCTCTACAAGATAAACATCACAGGTCTATACCATCCTAGCTCTACAAGATAAACATCACAGGTCTATATCATCCTAGCTCTACAAGATAAACATCACAGGTCTATACCATCCAATGACTCTACAAGATAAACATCACAGGTCTATACCATCCTAGCTCTACAAGATACACATCACAGGTCTATACCATCCTAGGACTCTACAAGATAAACATCACAGGTCTATACCATCCAATGACTCTACAAGATAAACATCACAGGTCTATACCATCCTAGCTCTACAAGATAAACATCACAGGTCTATACCATCCTAGCTCTACAAGATAAACATCACAGGTCTATACCATCCAATGACTCTACAAGATAAACATCACAGGTCTATACCATCCTAGCTCTATAAGATAAACATCACAGGTCTATACCATCCTAGCTCTACAAGATAAACATCACAGGTCTATATCATCCTAGCTCTACAAGATAAACATCACAGGTCTATACCATCCTAGCTCTACAAGATAAACATCACAGGTCTATACCATCCTAGCTCTACAAGATAAACATCACAGGTCTATACCATCCTAGCTCTACAAGATAAACATCACAGGTCTATACCATCCTAGCTCTACAAGATAAACATCACAGGTCTATACCATCCTAGCTCTACAAGATACACATCACAGGTCTATACCATCCTAGCTCTACAAGATAAACATCACAGGTCTATACCATCCTAGCTCTACAAGATAAACATCACAGGTCTATACCATCCTAGCTCTACAAGATAAACATCACAGGTCTATACCATCCTAGCTCTACAAGATAAACATCACAGGTCTATACCATCCTAGCTCTACAAGATAAACATCACAGGTCTATACCATCCTAGCTCTACAAGATAAACATCACAGGTCTATACCATCCTAGCTCTACAAGATACACATCACAGGTCTATACCATCCTAGCTCTACAAGATAAACATCACAGGTCTATACCATCCTAGCTCTACAAGATAAACATCACAGGTCTATACCATCCTAGCTCTACAAGATAAACATCACAGGTCTATACCATCCTAGGACTCTACAAGATAAACATCACAGGTCTATACCATCCTAGCTCTACAAGATAAACATCACAGGTCTATACCATCCTAGCTCTACAAGATAAACATCACAGGTCTATACCATCCTAGCTCTACAAGATAAACATCACAGGTCTATACCATCCAATGACTCTACAAGATAAACATCACAGGTCTATACCATCCTAGCTCTACAAGATAAACATCACAGGTCTATACCATCCTAGCTCTACAAGATAAACATCACAGGTCTATACCATCCTAGCTCTACAAGATAAACATCACAGGTCTATACCATCCTAGCTCTACAAGATAAACATCACAGGTCTATACCATCCTAGCTCTACAAGATAAACATCACAGGTCTACATCATCCTAGCTCTACAAGATAAACATCACAGGTCTATACCATCCTAGCTCTACAAGATAAACATCACAGGTCTACACCATCCTAGCTCTACAAGATAAACATCACAGGTCTATACCATCCAATGACTCTACAAGATAAACATCACAGGTCTATACCATCCTAGCTCTACAAGATAAACATCACAGGTCTATACCATTCTAGCTCTACAAGATAAACATCAAAGGTCTATACCATCCTAGCTCTACAAGATAAACATCACAGGTCTATACCATCCTAGCTCTACAAGATAAACATCACAGGTCTATACCATCCTAGCTCTACAAGATAAACATCACAGGTCTATACCATCCTAGCTCTACAAGATAAACATCACAGGTCTATATCATCCTAGCTCTACAAGATAAACATCACAGGTCTATACCATCCTAGCTCTACAAGATAAACATCACAGGTCTATACCATCCAATGACTCTACAAGATAAACATCACAGGTCTATACCATCCTAGCTCTACAAGATACACATCACAGGTCTATACCATCCTAGGACTCTACAAGATAAACATCACAGGTCTATACCATCCTAGCTCTATAAGATAAACATCACAGGTCTATACCATCCTAGCTCTACAAGATAAACATCACAGGTCTATACCATCCTAGCTCTACAAGATAAACATCACAGGTCTATACCATCCAATGACTCTACAAGATAAACATCACAGGTCTATACCATCCTAGCTCTACAAGATAAACATCACAGGTCTATACCATCCTAGCTCTACAAGATAAACATCACAGGTCTATACCATCCTAGCTCTACAAGATAAACATCACAGGTCTATACCATCCTAGCTCTACAAGATAAACATCACAGGTCTATACCATCCTAGCTCTACAAGATAAACATCACAGGTCTATACCATCCTAGCTCTACAAGATAAACATCACAGGTCTATACCATCCTAGCTCTACAAGATAAACATCACAGGTCTATACCATCCTAGCTCTACAAGATAAACATCACAGGTCTATACCATCCTAGCTCTACAAGATAAACATCACAGGTCTATACCATCCTAGCTCTACAAGATAAACATCACAGGTCTATACCATCCTAGCTCTACAAGATAAACATCACAGGTCTATACCATCCTAGCTCTACAAGATACACATCACAGGTCTATACCATCCTAGCTCTACAAGATAAACATCACAGGTCTATACCATCCTAGCTCTACAAGATAAACATCACAGGTCTATACCATCCTAGCTCTACAAGATAAACATCACAGGTCTATACCATCCTAGCTCTACAAGATACACATCACAGGTCTATACCATCCTAGGACTCTACAAGATAAACATCACAGGTCTATACCATCCTAGCTCTACAAGATAAACATCACAGGTCTATACCATCCTAGCTCTACAAGATAAACATCACAGGTCTATACCATCCTAGCTCTACAAGATAAACATCACAGGTCTATACCATCCTAGCTCTACAAGATAAACATCACAGGTCTATACCATCCTAGCTCTACAAGATAAACATCACAGGTCTATACCATCCTAGCTCTACAAGATAAACATCACAGGTCTATACCATCCTAGCTCTACAAGATAAACATCACAGGTCTATACCATCCTAGCTCTACAAGATAAACATCACAGGTCTATATCATCCTAGCTCTACAAGATAAACATCACAGGTCTATACCATCCAATGACTCTACAAGATAAACATCACAGGTCTATACCATCCTAGCTCTACAAGATACACATCACAGGTCTATACCATCCTAGGACTCTACAAGATAAACATCACAGGTCTATACCATCCTAGCTCTACAAGATAAACATCACAGGTCTATACCATCCAATGACTCTACAAGATAAACATCACAGGTCTATACCATCCTAGCTCTACAAGATAAACATCACAGGTCTATACCATCCTAGCTCTACAAGATAAACATCACAGGTCTATACCATCCTAGCTCTACAAGATAAACATCACAGGTCTATACCATCCTAGCTCTACAAGATAAACATCACAGGTCTATACCATCCTAGCTCTACAAGATAAACATCACAGGTCTATACCATCCAATGACTCTACAAGATAAACATCACAGGTCTATACCATCCTAGCTCTACAAGATAAACATCACAGGTCTATACCATCCTAGCTCTACAAGATACACATCACAGGTCTATACCATCCTAGCTCTACAAGATAAACATCACAGGTCTATACCATCCTAGCTCTACAAGATAAACATCACAGGTCTATACCATCCTAGCTCTACAAGATAAACATCACAGGTCTATACCATCCTAGCTCTACAAGATAAACATCACAGGTCTATACCATCCTAGCTCTACAAGATAAACATCACAGGTCTATACCATCCTAGCTCTACAAGATAAACATCACAGGTCTATACCATCCTAGCTCTACAAGATAAACATCACAGGTCTATACCATCCTAGCTCTACAAGATACACATCACAGGTCTATACCATCCTAGCTCTACAAGATAAACATCACAGGTCTATACCATCCTAGCTCTACAAGATAAACATCACAGGTCTATACCATCCTAGCTCTACAAGATAAACATCACAGGTCTATACCATCCTAGCTCTACAAGATAAACATCACAGGTCTATACCATCCTAGCTCTACAAGATACACATCACAGGTCTATACCATCCTAGGACTCTACAAGATAAACATCACAGGTCTATACCATCCTAGCTCTACAAGATAAACATCACAGGTCTATACCATCCTAGCTCTACAAGATAAACATCACAGGTCTATACCATCCTAGCTCTACAAGATAAACATCACAGGTCTATACCATCCTAGCTCTACAAGATAAACATCACAGGTCTATACCATCCTAGCTCTACAAGATAAACATCACAGGTCTATACCATCCTAGCTCTACAAGATAAACATCACAGGTCTATATCATCCTAGCTCTACAAGATAAACATCACAGGTCTATACCATCCAATGACTCTACAAGATAAACATCACAGGTCTATACCATCCTAGCTCTACAAGATACACATCACAGGTCTATACCATCCTAGCTCTACAAGATAAACATCACAGGTCTATACCATCCTAGCTCTACAAGATAAACATCACAGGTCTATACCATCCTAGCTCTACAAGATAAACATCACAGGTCTATACCATCCTAGCTCTACAAGATAAACATCACAGGTCTATACCATCCTAGCTCTACAAGATAAACATCACAGGTCTATACCATCCTAGCTCTACAAGATAAACATCACAGGTCTATACCATCCTAGCTCTACAAGATAAACATCACAGGTCTATACCATCCAATGACTCTACAAGATAAACATCACAGGTCTATACCATCCTAGCTCTATAAGATAAACATCACAGGTCTATACCATCCTAGCTCTACAAGATAAACATCACAGGTCTATATCATCCTAGCTCTACAAGATAAACATCACAGGTCTATACCATCCTAGCTCTACAAGATAAACATCACAGGTCTATACCATCCTAGCTCTACAAGATAAACATCACAGGTCTATACCATCCTAGCTCTACAAGATAAACATCACAGGTCTATACCATCCTAGCTCTACAAGATAAACATCACAGGTCTATACCATCCTAGCTCTACAAGATAAACATCACAGGTCTATACCATCCAATGACTCTACAAGATAAACATCACAGGTCTATACCATCCTAGCTCTATAAGATAAACATCACAGGTCTATACCATCCTAGCTCTACAAGATAAACATCACAGGTCTATATCATCCTAGCTCTACAAGATAAACATCACAGGTCTATACCATCCTAGCTCTACAAGATAAACATCACAGGTCTATACCATCCTAGCTCTACAAGATAAACATCACAGGTCTATACCATCCTAGCTCTACAAGATAAACATCACAGGTCTATACCATCCTAGCTCTACAAGATAAACATCACAGGTCTATACCATCCTAGCTCTACAAGATACACATCACAGGTCTATACCATCCTAGCTCTACAAGATAAACATCACAGGTCTATACCATCCTAGCTCTACAAGATAAACATCACAGGTCTATACCATCCTAGCTCTACAAGATAAACATCACAGGTCTATACCATCCTAGCTCTACAAGATAAACATCACAGGTCTATACCATCCTAGCTCTACAAGATAAACATCACAGGTCTATACCATCCTAGCTCTACAAGATAAACATCACAGGTCTATACCATCCTAGCTCTACAAGATAAACATCACAGGTCTATACCATCCTAGCTCTACAAGATAAACATCACAGGTCTATACCATCCTAGCTCTACAAGATAAACATCACAGGTCTATACCATCCTAGCTCTACAAGATAAACATCACAGGTCTATATCATCCTAGCTCTACAAGATAAACATCACAGGTCTATACCATCCAATGACTCTACAAGATAAACATCACAGGTCTATACCATCCTAGCTCTACAAGATACACATCACAGGTCTATACCATCCTAGGACTCTACAAGATAAACATCACAGGTCTATACCATCCAATGACTCTACAAGATAAACATCACAGGTCTATACCATCCTAGCTCTACAAGATAAACATCACAGGTCTATACCATCCTAGCTCTACAAGATAAACATCACAGGTCTATACCATCCAATGACTCTACAAGATAAACATCACAGGTCTATACCATCCTAGCTCTATAAGATAAACATCACAGGTCTATACCATCCTAGCTCTACAAGATAAACATCACAGGTCTATATCATCCTAGCTCTACAAGATAAACATCACAGGTCTATACCATCCTAGCTCTACAAGATAAACATCACAGGTCTATACCATCCTAGCTCTACAAGATAAACATCACAGGTCTATACCATCCTAGCTCTACAAGATAAACATCACAGGTCTATACCATCCTAGCTCTACAAGATAAACATCACAGGTCTATACCATCCTAGCTCTACAAGATACACATCACAGGTCTATACCATCCTAGCTCTACAAGATAAACATCACAGGTCTATACCATCCTAGCTCTACAAGATAAACATCACAGGTCTATACCATCCTAGCTCTACAAGATAAACATCACAGGTCTATACCATCCTAGCTCTACAAGATAAACATCACAGGTCTATACCATCCTAGCTCTACAAGATAAACATCACAGGTCTATACCATCCTAGCTCTACAAGATAAACATCACAGGTCTATACCATCCTAGCTCTACAAGATACACATCACAGGTCTATACCATCCTAGCTCTACAAGATAAACATCACAGGTCTATACCATCCTAGCTCTACAAGATAAACATCACAGGTCTATACCATCCTAGCTCTACAAGATAAACATCACAGGTCTATACCATCCTAGGACTCTACAAGATAAACATCACAGGTCTATACCATCCTAGCTCTACAAGATAAACATCACAGGTCTATACCATCCTAGCTCTACAAGATAAACATCACAGGTCTATACCATCCTAGCTCTACAAGATAAACATCACAGGTCTATATCATCCTAGCTCTACAAGATAAACATCACAGGTCTATACCATCCAAGGACTCTACAAGATAAACATCACAGGTCTATACCATCCTAGCTCTACAAGATACACATCACAGGTCTATACCATCCTAGGACTCTACAAGATAAACATCACAGGTCTATACCATCCTAGCTCTACAAGATAAACATCACAGGTCTATACCATCCTAGCTCTACAAGATAAACATCACAGGTCTATACCATCCTAGCTCTACAAGATAAACATCACAGGTCTATACCATCCAATGACTCTACAAGATAAACATCACAGGTCTATACCATCCTAGCTCTACAAGATAAACATCACAGGTCTATACCATCCTAGCTCTACAAGATAAACATCACAGGTCTATACCATCCTAGCTCTACAAGATAAACATCACAGGTCTATACCATCCTAGCTCTACAAGATAAACATCACAGGTCTATACCATCCTAGCTCTACAAGATAAACATCACAGGTCTACATCATCCTAGCTCTACAAGATAAACATCACAGGTCTATACCATCCTAGCTCTACAAGATAAACATCACAGGTCTACACCATCCTAGCTCTACAAGATAAACATCACAGGTCTATACCATCCAATGACTCTACAAGATAAACATCACAGGTCTATACCATCCTAGCTCTACAAGATAAACATCACAGGTCTATACCATCCTAGCTCTACAAGATAAACATCAAAGGTCTATACCATCCTAGCTCTACAAGATAAACATCACAGGTCTATACCATCCTAGCTCTACAAGATAAACATCACAGGTCTATACCATCCTAGCTCTACAAGATAAACATCACAGGTCTATACCATCCTAGCTCTACAAGATAAACATCACAGGTCTATATCATCCTAGCTCTACAAGATAAACATCACAGGTCTATACCATCCTAGCTCTACAAGATAAACATCACAGGTCTATACCATCCAATGACTCTACAAGATAAACATCACAGGTCTATACCATCCTAGCTCTACAAGATACACATCACAGGTCTATACCATCCTAGGACTCTACAAGATAAACATCACAGGTCTATACCATCCTAGCTCTATAAGATAAACATCACAGGTCTATACCATCCTAGCTCTACAAGATAAACATCACAGGTCTATACCATCCTAGCTCTACAAGATAAACATCACAGGTCTATACCATCCAATGACTCTACAAGATAAACATCACAGGTCTATACCATCCTAGCTCTACAAGATAAACATCACAGGTCTATACCATCCTAGCTCTACAAGATAAACATCACAGGTCTATACCATCCTAGCTCTACAAGATAAACATCACAGGTCTATACCATCCTAGCTCTACAAGATAAACATCACAGGTCTATACCATCCTAGCTCTACAAGATAAACATCACAGGTCTATACCATCCTAGCTCTACAAGATAAACATCACAGGTCTATACCATCCTAGCTCTACAAGATAAACATCACAGGTCTATACCATCCTAGCTCTACAAGATAAACATCACAGGTCTATACCATCCTAGCTCTACAAGATAAACATCACAGGTCTATACCATCCTAGCTCTACAAGATAAACATCACAGGTCTATACCATCCTAGCTCTACAAGATAAACATCACAGGTCTATACCATCCTAGCTCTACAAGATACACATCACAGGTCTATACCATCCTAGCTCTACAAGATAAACATCACAGGTCTATACCATCCTAGCTCTACAAGATAAACATCACAGGTCTATACCATCCTAGCTCTACAAGATAAACATCACAGGTCTATACCATCCTAGCTCTACAAGATACACATCACAGGTCTATACCATCCTAGGACTCTACAAGATAAACATCACAGGTCTATACCATCCTAGCTCTACAAGATAAACATCACAGGTCTATACCATCCTAGCTCTACAAGATAAACATCACAGGTCTATACCATCCTAGCTCTACAAGATAAACATCACAGGTCTATACCATCCTAGCTCTACAAGATAAACATCACAGGTCTATACCATCCTAGCTCTACAAGATAAACATCACAGGTCTATACCATCCTAGCTCTACAAGATAAACATCACAGGTCTATACCATCCTAGCTCTACAAGATAAACATCACAGGTCTATACCATCCTAGCTCTACAAGATAAACATCACAGGTCTATATCATCCTAGCTCTACAAGATAAACATCACAGGTCTATACCATCCAATGACTCTACAAGATAAACATCACAGGTCTATACCATCCTAGCTCTACAAGATACACATCACAGGTCTATACCATCCTAGGACTCTACAAGATAAACATCACAGGTCTATACCATCCTAGCTCTACAAGATAAACATCACAGGTCTATACCATCCAATGACTCTACAAGATAAACATCACAGGTCTATACCATCCTAGCTCTACAAGATAAACATCACAGGTCTATACCATCCTAGCTCTACAAGATAAACATCACAGGTCTATACCATCCTAGCTCTACAAGATAAACATCACAGGTCTATACCATCCTAGCTCTACAAGATAAACATCACAGGTCTATACCATCCTAGCTCTACAAGATAAACATCACAGGTCTATACCATCCAATGACTCTACAAGATAAACATCACAGGTCTATACCATCCTAGCTCTACAAGATAAACATCACAGGTCTATACCATCCTAGCTCTACAAGATACACATCACAGGTCTATACCATCCTAGCTCTACAAGATAAACATCACAGGTCTATACCATCCTAGCTCTACAAGATAAACATCACAGGTCTATACCATCCTAGCTCTACAAGATAA
>NW_027258141.1:45000-77500 GCF_045791955.1 Oncorhynchus clarkii lewisi | reverse complement strand
GGTCTTCTCCTTAGTCTGTACAGACTCTTCTCCTACAAGCCTTGGTCTTCTCCTTAGTCTATACAGACTCTTCTCCTACAAGCCTTGGTCTTCTCCTTAGTCTGTACAGACTCTTCCCCTACAAGCCTTGGTCTTCTCCTTAGTCTGTACAGACTCTTCCACTACAATCCTTGGTCTTCTCCTTAGTCTGTACAGACTCTTCCCCTACAAGCCTTGGTCTTCTCCTTAGTCTGTATAGACTCTTCCACTACAAGCCTTGGTCTTCTCCTTAGTCTGTACAGACTCTTCTCCTACAAGCCTTGGTCTTCTCCTTAGTCTGTACAGACTCTTCCACTACAATCCTTGGTCTTCTCCTTAGTCTGTACAGACTCTTCTCCTACAAGCCTTGGTCTTCTCCTTAGTCTGTACAGACTCTTCCATTACAAGTCAACTGAATACTGGCTGGCTGAGACTAAATGGTGCCTGGTGTTTCAACATGTCTGCTGATGTGAAAACATGTTACAGAGAGGATTCTGGGTAAACACATCGACTGGGTTAATGACATGTCTGATGATGTGAAAACATGTTACAGGGAGGATTCTGGGTAAACACATCGACTGGGTTAATAACATGTCTGATGATGTGAAAACATGTTACAGAGAGGATTCTGGGTAAACACATCGACTGGGTTAATGACATGTCTGCTGATGTGAAAACATGTTACAGAGAGGATTCTGGGTAAACATATCTACTGGGTTAATAACATGTCTGCTGATGTGAAAACATGTTACAGAGAGGATTCTGGGTAAACATATCGACTGGGTTAATGACATGTCTGATGATGTGAAAACATGTTACAGAGAGGATTCTGGGTAAATAAAGATGGTATTTAAAGGATCTGTTCTGACGTTCTGTATCTCTACGGGTCTGTATCTCTATGGGTCTGTATCTCTATGGGTCTGTATCTCTACGGGTCTGTATCTCTACGGGTCTGTATCTCTACGGGTCTGTATCTCTACGGGTCTGTATCTCTACGGGTCTGTATCTCTACGGGTCTGTATCTCTACGGGTCTGTATCTCTACGGGTCTGTATCTCTACGGGTCTGTATCTCTACGGGTCTGTATCTCTACGGGTCTGTATCTCTACGGGTCTGTATCTCTACGGGTCTGTATCTCTATGGGTCTGTATCTCTATGGGTCTGTATCTCTACGGGTCTGTATCTCTACGGGTCTGTATCTCTATGGGTCTGTATCTCTATGGGTCTGTATCTCTATGGGTCTGTATCTCTATGGGTCTGTATCTCTATGGGTCTGTATCTCTACGGGTCTGTATCTCTACGGGTCTGTATCTCTACGGGTCTGTGTCTCTATGGGTGTGTATCTCTATGGGTGTGTATCTCTACGGGTCTGTATCTCTACGGGTCTGTATCTCTACGGGTCTGTGTCTCTATGGGTGTGTGTCTCTACGGGTGTGTATCTCTACGGGTCTGTATCTCTACGGGTGTGTATCTCTACGGGTCTGTGTCTCTATGGGTGTGTATCTCTACGGGTCTGTATCTCTACGGGTCTTTATCTCTACGGGTCTGTATCTCTACGGGTCTGTATCTCTACGGGTCTGTATCTCTACGGGTCTGTATCTCTACGGGTCTGTATCTCTACGGGTCTGTATCTCTATGGTTCTGTATCTCTACGGGTCTGTATCTCTATGGGTCTGTATCTCTATGGGTCTGTATCTCTACGGGTCTGTATCTCTACGGGTCTGTATCTCTACGGGTCTGTATCTCTATGGGTCTGTATCTCTACGGGTCTGTATCTCTACGGGTCTGTATCTCTAAGGGTCTGTATCTCTATGGGTCAGTATCTCTACGGGTCTGTATCTCTACGGGTCTGTATCTCTATGGGTCTGTATCTCTATGGGTCTGTATCTCTACGGGTCTGTATCTCTACGGGTCTGTATCTCTACGGGTCTGTATCTCTATGGGTCTGTATCTCTGTGGGTCTGTATCTCTACGGGTATTTAAAGGTAAACAACATGTTTCCGAGGCTGAAAACAGCACCAGATACGTGTCCTAATGCCATCCCAGGACATACAGTACACCTGCTAAAGCGTTTCTCTCTGCTCTGTGTTTCACAGCACCAGATACATGTCCTAATGCCATCCCAGGACATACAGTACACCTGCTAAAGCGTTTCTCTCTGCTCTGTGTTTCACAGCACCAGATACGTGTCCTAATGTTATCCCAGGACATACAGTACACCTGCTAAAGCGTTTCTCTCTGCTCTGTGTTTCACAGCACCAGATACGTGTCCTAATGCCATCCCAGGACATACAGTACACCTGCTAAAGCGTTTCTCTCTGCTCTGTGTTTCACAGAGTCCTGTGCAGAGCGGACTGAAGGAAAGACCTAGTTAAGGGGCCTTACTTCCTGGAAGACAATCTGTGTCATAGCCCCTTCAGGCAGGACTTCACGGGAGTGACTCCCCAAAGCCCGTTTTGTGTTCCGCAGCTTTAAAAGACAAGCCCCTCCCCCCTCTCTCTCTCATCCCCGATGCAGGAATGAAATGGACTGTGTCGCTCTGCTTTGCTTTCAATGCAAACGGCGCCGAGCTAGCGCTGCTTATGAACCTGTCGCACCTCTGAGATAGCCTGATGAGCTCACTAAACATACATGTTACATACATGATATCCTGGGACAAACCCCATGTTACATACATGATGTCCTGGGACAAACCCCATGTTACATACATGATGTCCTGGGACAAACCCCATGTTACATACATGATGTCCTGGGACAAACCCCATGTTACATACATGATGTCCTGGAACAAACCCCATGTTACATACATGATGTCCTGGGACAAACCCCATGTCTATACATGTAACATATCCCTTCATTTTGAGTCCCAGAGGACAACCCAGGAGGGTGATTGTTACTGTCAGCATGCAAACCGGGAGACATCCGGTTTCAGTGTTCAACGGGGACAATGAAATGGCTCTCCAGGAAAAACCAGAGTTTCAACCTCTCCAGGACAGACCAGAGTTTCAACCTCTCCAGGACAGACCAGAGTTTCAACCTCTCCAGGACAGACCAGAGTTTCAACCTCTCCAGGACAGACCAGAGTTTCAACCTCTCCAGGACAGACCAGAGTTTCAACCTCTCCAGGACAGACCAGAGTTTCAACCTCTCCAGGACAGACCAGAGTTTCAACCTCTCCAGGACAGAACAGAGTTTCAACCTCTCCAGGACAGACCAGAGTTACAACCTCTCCAGGACAGACCAGAGTTTCAACCTCAAGCAGCCTGTCTTCTCCTCTCTGTTGAAGGTAATGAGAGGATATTACTGTGCTCCCTATTGGATGAGAGAAGCTGAGATCATGTGATACTGTGCTCCCTATTGGATGAGAGAAGCTGGGAATATGTGTTACTGTACTACTTAAGAGTAGCCTATTGGATGAGAGAAGCTGAGAACATGTGTTACTGTGCTCCCTATTGGATGAGAGAAGCTGAGAACATGTGATACTGTGCTACCTATTGGATGAGAGAAGCTGAGAACATGTGTTACTGTGCTCCCTATTGGATGTGAGATGCTGGGAACATGTGATACTGTGCTACTTAAGAGTAGCCTATTGGATGAGAGAAGCTGATAATATGTGTTACTGTACTACTTAAGAGTAGCCTATTGGATGAGAGAAGCTGGGGACATGTGTTACTGTGCTCCCTATTGGATGAGAGAAGCTGAGAACATGTGTTACTGTGCTCCCTATTGGATGAGAGAAGCTGAGATCATGTGATACTGTGCTCCCTATTGGATGAGAGAAGCTGAGATCATGTGATACTGTGCTCCCTATTGGATGAGAGAAGCTGAGATCATGTGTTACTGTGCTCCCTATTGGATGAGAGAAGCTGAGATCATGTGTTACTGTGCTCCCTATTGGATGAGAGAAGCTGAGATCATGTGTTACTGTGCTCCCTATTGGATGAGAGAAGCTGAGATCATGTGTTACTGTGCTCCCTATTGGATGAGAGAAGCTGAGATCATGTGTTACTGTGCTCCCTATTGGATGAGAGAAGCTGAGAACATGTGATACTGTGCTCCCTATTGGATGAGAGAAGCTGAGATCATGTGTTACTGTGCTCCCTACTGGATGAGAGAAGCTGAGATCATGTGTTACTGTGCTCCCTATTGGATGAGAGAAGCTGAGATCATGTGTTACTGTGCTCTAGGGTTGTTGTGTTAGACAGACAGACAGATCATATGACATCATTCACCGGATGCTTGTGGCAAGAAATAAATCAGAGGCTGATTTTTGGCAATGAGGTCCTTTATCTACTTCCCCAGAGCCAGATGAACTAGTGGACACCATTTTTATGTCTCTGTGTCCAGTATGAAGGAAGTTACAGAGGTAGATTCGCGAGCCAATGCTAACTAGCGTTAGCGCGACGGTAACGCTAGTTCGCAATAGCACTAGTGCTCGTTAGCAACTTCCCTTTAAACTGCACATAGAGACATAGAAATAGTGTCCACGAGTTCATCTGACTCTGGGGGTGTAGATAACGGACCTCGATGCCAAAATCCCCAAAGTATCCTTTTCAAGAGATACAGATCTATAGTTTCACCTGTCTTTAACCTAGGAGCTACAGATCTATAGTTTCACCTGTCTTTAACCCAGGAGCTACAGATCTATAGTTTCACCTGTCTTTAAACTAGGAGATACAGATCTATAGTTTCACCTGTCTTTAACCTAGGAGCTACATGGCTAATGTTTCACCTCTATTTAAACAAGGAGATACAGATCTAGAGTTTCACCTGTCTTTAAACTAGGAGCTACAGGGCTAATGTTTCACCTGTCTTTAACCTAGGAGCTACAGGGCTAATGTTTCACCTCTATTTAAACAAGGAGCTACAGGGCTAATGTTTCACCTGTCTTTAACCTAGGAGATAAAGGGCTAATGTTTCACCTGTCTTTAAACTAGGAGCTACAGGGCTAATGTTTCACCTGTCTTTAACCTAGGAGTTACAGGGCTAATGTTTCACCTGTCTTTAACCTAGGAGCTACAGGGCTAATGTTTCACCTGTCTTTAACCTAGGAGATACAGATCTATAGTTTCACCTGTCTTTAAACTAGGAGCTAAAGGGCTAATGTTTCAGATGTCTTTAAACTAGGAGCTAAAGGGCTAATGTTTCAGATGTCTTTAAACTAGGAGCTACATGGCTAATGTTTCAGATGTCTTTAAACTAGGAGCTACAGGGCTAATGTTTCAGATGTCTTTAAACTAGGAGCTACATGGCTAATGTTTCACCTGTCTTTAAACTAGGAGCTAAAGGGCTAATGTTTCACCTCTATTTAAACAAGGAGATACAGATCTATAGTTTCACCTGTCTTTAAACTAGGAGCTACAGGGCTAATGTTTCACCTGTCTTTAAACTAGGAGCTACAGGGCTAATGTTTCACCTCTATTTAAACAAGGAGCTACAGGGCTAATGTTTCACCTGTCTTTAAACTAGGAGCTA
Source organism: Oncorhynchus clarkii lewisi (assembly GCF_045791955.1). NCBI lineage: Eukaryota > Metazoa > Chordata > Actinopteri > Salmoniformes > Salmonidae > Oncorhynchus > Oncorhynchus clarkii. The sequence goes on along the minus strand of NW_027258141.1, from coordinate 72,008 downwards.
CAGATCTATAGCTTCACCTGTCTTTAAACTAGGAGCTACAGGGCTAATGTTGCACCTCTATTTAAACAAGGAGATACAGATCTATAGTTTCACCTGTCTTTAAACTAGGAGCTACAGGGCTAATGTTTCACCTGTCTTTAAACTAGGAGCTACAGGGCTAATGTTTCACCTGTCTTTAAACTAGGAGCTACAGGGCTAATGTTTCACCTGTCTTTAACCTAGGAGCTACAGGGCTAATGTTTCACCTGTCTTTAAACTAGGAGCTACAGGGCTGATGTTTCAATGTTTCAATGTTTTAATTAAGGATCCGTCACTTTTTTTTCAATTTTCGCCAAAAATGACATACCCAAATCTAACTGCCTGTAGCTCAGGACATGAAGTGAGGATATGCATATTATACTATACTTTGAAGTTAGTGGACAAGTGAAAGGAATGTAGAAAGGAATGTAGGAGAATATAACACATTAGATCTGGTGAAAGGGAAAAAGGGAAAAAAACAACCGTTGTTTTGTGTTTTTTTGTACCATCATCTTTGAAATGCAAGAGAAAGGCCATAATGTATTATTCCAGCCCAGGTGCAATTTAGATCTTGGCCACTAGATGGCAGAAGTGTATGTGCAAAGTTTTAGACTGATATAAAGAACCATTGCAGTTCTGTTCAAAATGTTGTATCAAGACTGCCCAAATGTGCCTAATTTGTTCATTAATAACTTTTCATGTTCAACATTGTGCAATCTCCTCAAACAATAGCATGGTATTATTTCACAGTAATAGCTACTGTAAATTGGACAGTGCATTTAGATGAAAAATAATGTACGTTTTCTGCCAATATCAGACATGTCTATGTCCTGGGAAATGTTCTTGTTACTTACAACCTCATGCTAATCGCATTAGCCTACGTTAGCTCAACCGTCCCGTGGCCGGGACACCGATCCCAAAGAAGTGTTAAACTAGGAGCTACAGAGCTATTGTTTCAGCTCTCTTTAAACCACAGACTAGTCACAGAGCAAAAGTCCTTACACAGAGACTACAGTACCGGAGCTACTGTTAACCTTCACACACACACACACACACACACACACACACCTCTGTCTCTATTTAACGGTTTTAAAGGGGGGCAGCTGGCTGTAGCACAGCAGGTAGGCCTCTAGCATACAGCTGGGTTGGAGCTGGGGTCCCTTCAGGGAGACGGGAATACAGGGTGGTCCTCAACTGAACACAGTCCCCTCCTCGTTTCAACACCTCCATTGAAGCCAAGAGGAAGTCATTGAAGGCAGATTTAAGCGTTGGGAGGATTATAAAGAACCGCTTTTCTGGCCTCAACGTATAGCAGCGGCACCCCTAACCCCAATTACAACTCTAACTTAACACCCCCTAACCCCAATTACACCTCTAACTTAACACCCCCTAACATCTATAACACAACAAGGAAACAGGTACTGTAAAAGGATTCATCTAAGGGCAGCTAACCAGGTCTCTACTTCACTGTGATTCATCTAAAGGTAGCTAACCAGGTCTCTACTTCACTGTGATTCATCTAAGGGCAGCTAACCAGGTCTCTACTTCACTGTGATTAATCTAAAGGTAGCTAACCAGGTCTCTACCTCACTGTGATTAATCTAAAGGTAGCTAACCAGGTCTCTACTTCACTGTGATTCATCTAAAGGTAGCTAACTAGGTCTCTACTTCACTGTGATTCATCTAAAGGTAGCTAACTAGGTCTCTACTTCACTGTGATTCATCTAAAGGTAGCTAACTAGGTCTCTACTTCACTTTGATTAATCTAAGGGTAGCTAACCAGGTCTCTACCTAACTGTGATTAATCTAAGGGTAGCTAACCAGGTCTCTCCTTTACTGTGATTCATCTAAGGGTAGCTAATCAGGTCTCTACTTCAATGGGATACGTATAAGGGTAGCTAACCAGGTCTCTACTTCGTTGTGCCAAAGATGCTAGAACAACAAATGTGAAGTTAGCCGAGTGGAATTGTGGAATTGGTGGTGTTGTGTGGATAGAACGCACCGTTTCCAGGACAGCAGTGTGGTAATCAGAAGTATTGTCTTACCGTAGGTAATCTCTCCGACAGAGGATGAGGTTGGCTTTGGTATAGAGCGTGGAGCCCACCTCTCCCAGCCTGCAGTCACAGCAGGCACACTTGAGACAGTCCTCGTGCCAGTATTTATCCAGGGCCTTGAGCAGATATCGGTCCTTAATCTTCCGGTTGCAGCCGGCACAGCCCTTTGGCTTGGTGTCCGGCTGGACGGAGAGCATTTGTATACCTGGGAGGAGAAGAGGAGAAAGATGTCAGAGCGACGAAGAACAATGAACAATGAACACTTTGAACAGTGTCTCTGTCGCATGCTGGAAGGTGGCCACTTGAATGCCCGGAGGGGTGGAGGAGAAGAGCACATTAGACCAGTGAAAACCAACAGGGATAATGATATGCTAACTCTAGGTTCTCAGATAATGCTATGCTAACTCTTAGTTCTCAGATAATGCTATGCTAACTCTTAGTTCTCAGATAATGCTATGCTAACTCTTGGTTCTCAGATAATGCTATGCTAACAATTAGTTCTCAGATCAGATAATGCTATGCTAACTCTTAGTTCTCAGATAATGCTATGCTAACTCTTAGTTCTCAGATAATGCTATGCTAACTCTTAGTTCTCGGATAATGCTATGCTAACTCTTAGTTCTCAGATGATGCTACGCTAACTGTTAGTGCTCAGGTAATGCTATGCTAACTCTTAGTGCTCAGATAATGCTAACTCTTAGTTCTCAGAATATGCTATGCTAACTCTTAGTGCTCAGATAATGCTAACTTGATAGTGGTCAAGAGAAACAGCTCCACTGATAAACATTGGGGGACATTCTGAGCAAATATATAGAGAAAAACACCCTGTAGACTTCCATTCTTAACACAACACACACACAAAGATACATACATGAAGCCATGGATCTAAAAGTCATTCCTACAAATCTCTCCTCTCTCTCTCTCTCTCTCTCTCTCCCTCTCTCTCTCTCTCTCTCTCTCCCTCTCTCTCTCTCTCTCTCTAGTGGGACAGGGAGTGGTCTAAGTAGTGCAGGTTTCTGGGTATTGTTAGGGGTCTACACGGGGGCGTGAAGCGGCTTTGTTGAGGTTGCGAGGGGGGCCCATACTAGCCCTCAATTAGTATTCTAGCTCCAACCTGAGGAGGGGAGCCCACCCCCGCTTCCCTTTGTTACCCCCTATTTACCATACACACACACGCTGTCTGGCATGAACACACACACACACACACACACAAACACACACACACACATACACACACACACGTTCGCAGGCACATACACACACACACACACACGCTCGCATGCACACACACACACACGTTCGCAGGCACATACACACACACACACACACACGCTCGCATGCACACACACACACACGCTCGCATGCACACACACACACACATACACACGCACATACACACACACACACACACACACACACACACACACACACACACACACACACACACACACACACACACACATACACACACACACACACACTCTGAAAGTGTCCAGGGCTGAGATTTAAATGTATGTGTTAATCCTGTAAAGAGTGAAGGACTGTGTTATTCCCATAAAGAGCGAAGGACTGTGTTATTCCTGTAAAGAGTGAAGGACTGTGTTATTCCCATAAAGAGTGAAGGACTGTGTTATTCCTGTAAAGAGTGAAGGACTGTGTTATTCCCGTAAAGAGTGAAGGACTGTGTTATTCCCGTAAAGAGTGAAGGACTGTGTTATTCCCGTAAAGAGTGAAGGACTGTGTTATTCCCGTAAAGAGTGAAGGACTGTGTTATTCCCGTAAAGAGTGAAGGACTGTGTTATTCCCATAAAGAGTGAAGGACTGTGTTATTCCCATAAAGAGTGAAGGACTGTGTTATTCCCGTAAAGAGTGAAGGACTGTGTTATTCCCGTAAAGAGTGAAGGACTGTGTTATTCCCGTAAAGAGTGAAGGACTGTTTAAATGTATGTGTTATTCCTGTAAAGAGTGAAGGACTGTGTTATTCCCGTAAAGAGTGAAGGACTGTGTTATTCCCGTAAAGAGTGAAGGACTGTGTTATTCCCGTAAAGAGTGAAGGACTGTTTAAATGTATGTGTTATTCCTGTAAAGAGTGAAGGACTGTGTTATTCCCGTGAAGAGTGAAGGACTGTGTTATTCCCGTAAAGAGTGAAGGACTGTGTTATTCCGTAAAGAGCGAAGGACTGTGTTATTCCCGTAAAGAGTGAAGGACTGTGTTATTCCCGTAAAGAGTGAAGGACTGTGTTATTCCCATAAAGAGTGAAGGACTGTGTTATTCCCGTAAAGAGTGAAGGACTGTGTTATTCCCGTAAAGAGTGAAGGACTGTGTTATTCCGTGAAGGTTTGTTGTTTGCAAACTATTATTTGTTTATGTGTTTTGTGGCTGTGATGTCACAATACGCTGTTCCCTTCAAACTGTACGAGGAAATGGCTTCCTAGTTTCCTTGTTGACAAACAGATTATTACATAGTAACAAGTGATACAATGCCATAACCCAGCATCTGCAAATACAACACTCTATTGAAAACAGACAATAAATCTAAACTACTTCATCTACTGTCAAATGATCCCCTACGTAGAAAGTCTATGACAATGTTCTTTCTGATTGTGTGAACACTGTTCACTACAACGCTAACACAACCATGGCAATGGTGCGTCAAAAACCCTATCGTTCCGTTATCAAGACCTTCCACCGGGGGCCTCAGTCAGGGTCCTTCTAACCAGGCCAGTCTGTACATTACTCACATAACACAATTTATTTATTTATTTTACCTTTATTTAACTAGGCAAGTCAGTTAAGAACAAATTCTTATTTTCAATGACGGCCTAGGAACCCCTTGTTCAGGGGCAGAACGACAGATTTGTACCTTGTCAGCTTGGGGGTTTGAACTTGCAACCATTCCGGTTACTAGTCCAACGCTCTAACCACTAGGCTACCTGCCTCTAACCACTAGGTTACCTGCCTCTAACCACTAGGCTACCTGCCTCTAACCACTAGGCTACCTGCCTCTAACCACTAGGCTACCTGCCTCTAACCACTAGGCTACCTGCCTCTAACCACTAGGCTACCTGCCTCTAACCACTAGGCTACCTGCCTCTAACCACTAGGCTACCTGCCTCTAACCACTAGGCTACCTGCCTCTAACCACTAGGCTACCTGCCTCTAACCACTAGGCCCCCACAATAGTGACTAGAGCTTTTCCTGAAAGCTCTCATTCAGATCCTGTTCAAATGAATGTTGTTGTTTTTTATCAGAGGGGGAGAAAACGCCATCAAACGGGTTCCGCCGTAATGAGAGAAGCCCCCCCCCCCCCCCCCCTTTTCTGTCTGTTGTGTGTTGAACTGTTGATCCGCTAATTGGCCTGATTGAGTTGTGTGAGGGCTCTGCTCCCGTTGTTTAATACCACTCATCCGCACACGGCCCCGTCTCATCCCCATCTCAGCCCCGTCTCATCCCCGTCTCATCCCCGTCTCATCTCCGTCTCATCTCCGTCTCATCTCCGTCTCATCCCCGTCTCATCCCCATCTCAGCCCCATCTCATCCCCGTCTCATCCCCGTCTCATCTCCGTCTCATCTCCGTCTCATCCCCGTCTCATCCCCATCTCAGCCCCATCTCATCCCCGTCTCATCCCCGTCTCATCCCCGTCTCATCTCCGTCTCATCCCCGTCTCATCTCCGTCTCATCTCCGTCTCATCTCCGTCTCATCCCCGTCTCATCCTCGTTAGCACAACAAAGTCACCGCTCCTCATAACCAATCAAACAACCCAAAGAAGTAAGAGTTTTGACTCCCCAGGTCTCCTCTCCTCATAGGTTTAGAGAAGTAAGAGGTTTGACTCCCCAGGTCTCCTCTACTCATAGGTTTAGAGAAGTAAGAGGTTTGACTCCCTGGTCTCACCTCCTCATAGGATTAGAGAAGTAAGAGTTTTGACTCCCTGGTCTCCCCTCCCCTCCTCATAGGTTTAGAGAAGTAAGAGTTTTGACTCCCTGGTCTCCTCTCCCCTCCTGATAGGTTTAGAGAAGTAAGAGGTTTGACTCCCTGGTCTCACCCCCTCATAGGTTTAGGACCCCGTTGGAATTGATTCCCCACATGATGACTCCCTGGTCTCCTCTCCTCATAGGTTTAGGACCCCGTTGGAATTGATTCCCCACATGATGACTCCCTGGTCTCCTCTCCTCATAGGTTTAGGACCCCGTTGGAATTGATTCCCCACATGATGACTCCCTGGTCTCCTGATTAGAGAAGTAAGAGGTTTGACTCCCTGGTCTCCTCTCCTCATAGGTTTAGGACCCCGTTGGAATTGATTCCCCACATGATGGCTCTCTCAAAGCAACAGAAGCGCTGTTAAAATGCCGTTGGGAAAGCTGCATGTTTTTGGGGGGCCACGTCGATTTTCCAACAACTGCCAAAGGGGAAGCGTCGAACAGAATATCAATTTTCCATAAACGGAAGGAAATTACAGCTGCTTTCTGAGACCTAAATGTATTTGTTTTTTCTATAGACTACCCACTTTTAACACACACTTTTTAATTTTTGAATTTTTTATTTACAGTTGTTTCCACGTCATTTCTTTTAAAAAAAAACGACCGTTGAACCGACGTGGAATAGACGGTGAATTAACGTCTGTGCCCAGTGGGTGTAGGCTCAATCCTTCGGCTGCTGTAGCATTGCCTCCTCTGCCTCTTGTCCTTGTAGGACAGAGAGACTAATGACACACACATCACATAGACTACGGTAACCTATTCCTGTGTGTCACAGTATACCCCCCCCCCCCCCCCCCAAATAACAACAACAACAACAATAACCGGAGGTAAAATGTTATCTGCTTCCTGACACGCCGAGGCGACGAGAGAGAGAGAGAGAGCAAACAGCAAAGAGCCAATTTGATTCCCCCCCCCTTTTTCAACTGCATCACTGCTGCGCGACACCGAGATGCTGTGACATTTTCACCCGGTTATCGGTTTAATTACGGTTGTCATGGCAGCAGAGTGCTCAGTAAAAGGCTGCTAAAGGAGAAATCTTTTTTTTTTTTTCTCACAACACGACGACAGAATAAAAAAACACACACAGAGAACAGGAAGAGAAGAGAAGAGAGAGATGGTAAATTCGTAGCCTTCAAAACGATGTGTTTTTTCTTCTCCTATCAATCTCTATTGACTGATTAGATTAGATAGACTAAACAGTGAACAGGCAATTTTGCTGCAGCGCGGATAGATAGACTCCGCATGCAGGACGACTACACGATAATCAGATAGACTGAAACATTGTTGAACTTCTCGGCTCCGCGCATCACATAGAAACAACAATGAACAACACGCATTTACAAAACACAACCCAAACCTGGACGCAGAACAATATAACGCAAAGAAACCTCTTTCTCTTACCGAAACTTTTCTCCCCTTTCTGCATTTGTTGACCCTCGTCGGGAGCCCGAACCACCATGCAACAAGAGATCCGTCCGAACCCAGAATCCAAAATTCACCCGATGGATGGATTATCTCTCTATGGCCAAGAGAGCAATCAGCCAGCTGTATGCACGCACGTTCCGTTTTCTCACCGAGGGTGGCTATCTTTTGTTATGTGTAACAATCCCACCTCGTCCGCGCGCACAAACACAGAATGGGGAAAAAAGGGAGCGAGAGAGAGAGAATCACGGGTCCGCTATCACCCAGCGCCACACGGTGATGTAAAACCGCGTTTGTCACAACAGTGCTCGACTATGAAATGAAATCGTCCAGGCAGCACACAGCACACAGTCGCAGGGTGCTTGGCGAGTGACAGGCAGCGAACAAAATGACAGCAGATGACAAAGGCATATGCTTCCCCCCTTCGCGGCGCCCTAATCTCCTAACATAAACCCATCGTGCTCTGCGTTCGTACTGCCAGTCTATACCCCAGGGATCATCAACTACATTCAGCCACAGGACGATGTTGTCTTGCTGATGATCAGGGAGCCGACATATAATTACAAATCATTTGTAGACTGTAAATTGACCGCAAGAAAACCCAAAACAGATTAAAGCATTTGTCAAAATAAAATGAAAAATCAAACCTTACAATTGTATAGATCAGATATCTCTCGCTCTCTCTATTTTACATGGGAATACTTTGGAACAGATTTACTAAATTAAAATGACTTGGAGCTAATTTCCTGGTGGCTTTTTTTGTGTGTCATTTATGTCCAACAATTGTTTAAAAAAAAATTATGAGAGGGGGAAATAAAAATCACTACCAGGGCCAAATTCGGCCCGCAGGCCGCCAGTTGTGGATCTCTGCTAAACCCTTTTTTTTCTCAGCGGGATGTAGTTTTTCAGTGCACATACAGAACCCTACTAGTAATGAGAGTCTGAGGCTATTTCAGACCAGCATGACGAAGAGAATCCAGTGGCATCTGTCCGAAATATTTCATAAAGATTAACAAAATAAATCCCAAATGCCATTTTTTTTCCCACGTTGTTAACATTTCCGAATAATCGATCCATATTACAACAGTCCTTCCATATGTCGAGCTAAAAGAAAAAAATCTAGATTATTTCATTATCTTTTTTAAAAAGGTAGACCACAATGGCCATCACCTCATTGGAAAGACACACCTGAAAAAGGGGTGCCACGTCCCGAAAGCACACATCTGAAATCCACAACATGGCTTTATAGTGAGGAAACGTTACCAAAAAAAAAACAAAGATCATCAAGAAACAAACAAGATGATAACAGGTCATTACCGGATAGAGGCAGATCGTCATTTAATTAGACTAGAACAATATCAATCAGCTGATGTCACAAAGTGCTGTACAGAAACCCCCAGCCTAAAAACCCCAAACAGAAAGCAATACAGATGTAGAATCACGGTTAAAATATAACTAAGAACAATGAGGAATCAGTAACTCACTGTCGTCCGGGTGCGTCATCGACGGATTTATATATAATGAAAAAAAGTGAATATAATCCAAATCTAATATGTTATTAAAATACTTCCTCCTCAACTCACCTTTCTAAAAGCCCGAGTTACGCAGAACAGACGGCTAACTTCAGATCAGGCACCCCCGTCCTTCAACACTCCAGCTGTATATATATATATATATATCCTCTCGTTTGCGTAAAGTTCACCAAACTGACATAGCGACGCGACGGACTAGAGATTGGAGTGATGTTCAGCAGTCTTGAAATAATCAGGTCCTCATGGATCATCAGATCACGAACGAACCGAGAAGAGGCCGTTACGTACCCGACAACAACAGACAAACAAACAAACAAAAAGACTACAGGTGTTTTGTTCACTGTATATCCGCTGCTGAGCGCCGAGCAGAGCTGCGTCGGTAGTCGAGGCTATATCACCTCCTCTCTGGCTGAGGGTCACTTCCCGCGCATCAGTGAGTGAGACTGAGAGAGGAGAAACAGTGAAGCGGTGCTTTATTATCTACAAAGCCCCAATCCCTCACCACCACCAGAGACAATCACACCACGACAACGATAAGGTCATTCATTCACTTATTACCGACAACTCGCAGAGTAACGGGGGGCGCATGCGTGTGGGCGCGTGCTCCCCTCCCTCACTTTCCTCTCAAACATTATTTTAAAGCAGAGTAAAAGGGGGGGGGGGGGGGGGGGGGGACGCAGTTTTCAGCTTTTTTTTTCTCCCCCACACGGCGGAGTCATGTTTTTACTGTATCTCTGTGATGTGTGATTATCTGTACAGTGAAACAATCACAGAAAACAGTCCACGCAGCCAACACTCCTTCAGAGATTATCACGCGTAGGAAATCACAGTATGAAATGAAATTGGTGTATCAGCTCCCGCTCTCTTCTGGACACTGAATGTGTTTTATATCACAGCTAATGGAGTTGGAGGTTTAAACAGTATTTATGAACAAGTTATTTGTTAGTAGTTATCATTATGCGTTATTGAAATCACCACAGTTGGTTCCACGCGTCCGTCTATGATGAGGGGTGATGCGAGGTGAAGCCCGAGCAGAGTGATCACTATCCCATTTTTACAAACCGTGTGAATCAATCTCTGTCCATGTCAAGACATCCATACTAATTATATGGTATGTCCAATGCAATATGGCAGGTAGCCTAGTGGGTATTTTGGGCCAGTAACCCAGAGGGTGCTAGATTGGATCCCCCGAGCTGACAAGGTAAAAATCTGTCGTTCTGCCCCTGAACAAGGCAGTTAACCCACTGTTCCTAGGCCGTCATTGAAAATAAGAATTTGTTCTTAATTAATTGACTTGCCTAGTTAAATAAAGGATCAAATAAATAGTGTGATATAGCAGATAGCCAGTGCACAAGAACAATAGAGCTAAATTAACATCTAGAGAGACTAATCTAATTAGTAGGGTTAAGTTAATGTCTAACATACTAGATTATTATCCCTTTTCTTCCTGCTATAATAAAGAACGTTACGCACAGCCTCCAGACGAGGATTGATTGAAAAGTGGAAGTTCAAGTTCCCTTTAATAGAAATGACAGTTATAAGAGGGGAAATTGTCATATCAGAGGCCACACCACATAGAAACTGAAAACACAGAGAGAGGGAGAGAGAGAGAGAGAGAGAGGGGTGAAGAAATAGAGATAAAGACAGAGAAAGAGGAGAGAGACAGATGGATGAAGAGAGACAGAACAAGATCGAGAGAGAGAGGTAGAGGGAGCCTGAAAGAGAGATAGATGGAGAGAGAAAGAGAGATAGAGGGAGAGAGAAAGAGAGATAGAGGAAGAGAGATAGAGAGATAGAGGGAGAGAGATAGAGAGATAGAGGGAGAGAGATAGAGAGATAGAGGGAGAGAGAAAGAGAGATAGAGGGAGAGAGAAAGAGAGATAGAGGGAGAGAGATAGAGGGAGAGAGAAAGATAGAGGGAGAGAGATAGAGAGAGAGAGAGAAAGAGAGATAGAGGGAGAGAGAAAGAAAGTGGTAGAGAGAGACACAGAGAAAGAAAGTGGTAGAGAGAGACACAGAGAAAGAGAGTGGTAGAGAGAGACACAGAGAAAGAGAGTGGTAGAGAGAGACACAGAGAAAGAAAGTGGTAGAGAGAGACACAGAGAAAGAAAGTGGTAGAGAGAGACACAGAGAAAGAGAGTGGTAGAGAGAGACACAGAAAGAAAGTGGTAGAGAGAGACACAGAGAAAGAGAGTGGTAGAGAGAGACACAGAGAAAGAGAGTGGTAGAGAGAGACACTCAGAGAAAGAGAGAAAGAGAGAGAGACAGAGAAAGAGAGAGACACACAGAGAGAAAGGGAGAGGTAGAGAGAGAGAGAGACACAGAGAAAGAGAGAGGGAGAGGTAGGGAGAGACACAGAGAAAGAGAGAGGGGGAGGTAGGGAGAGACACAGAGAAAGAGAGAGGGGGAGGTAGGGAGAGACACAGAGAAAGAGAGAGGTAGGGAGAGACACACAGAGAAAGAGAGAGAGAGACACAGAGAAAGAGAGAGGGAGATAGACACACAGAGAAAGAGAGTGGTATAGAGAGACACAGAGAAAGAGAGAGGGAGAGACACAGAGAAAGAGAGAGGTAGAGACACAGAGAAAGAGAGAGGTAGGGAGAGACACACAGAGGTAGAGGTAAAGAAGTCAACATGCAGGGGTACGCCAGTCATGCTCAGTCTACAGTATACTTCCCAAATGGCACCCTAATTCCCTATTGGTGCACACTACCAGTGACCAGGGCCTGGGCCCTCATGGTCGAAAGGGGATAGGAGGCTGTTTGGGATGCAGCCTAAAAGGCTGGTCGGTAATGAGACGGTCATAAAAAGCTCCTCGGTAGTTAAAGTGATGGGGATGCATTAAAACTGACAGGGTATTACCTGCCTATAATTACCTTTTGTCATGGATTGAATTATTTCAAAGCGGTCCTATCTTCATAATCAGCCAATTTAAAGCGGGGAGTCGTTTTAGTCCATCCGTGTAAGAGGGTCGAAGGAAAAATATGAAGAGAGAGAGAGAGAAGAAAAAAAAAGAGAGAGAGAGAGGTGATAGATGGAGAGTGAGTGAGAGAGAAGAAATATTGAGAGAGATGGAGAGAGAAAGAGAGAGAGAACGAGAGAGAGAGAGAGACGAAGAGAGAGAGGTGGAGAGTGAGAGAGAGAAATATTGAGAGAGATGGAGAGAGAAAGAGAGAGAGAGAGAGAGATGAAGAGAGAGAGAAAGAGAGAGAGGTGGAGAGTGAGTGAGAGAGAAATATTGAGAGAGATGGAGAGAGAGAGAAAGAGAGAGAGGTGGAGAGTGAGTGAGAGAGAGAAATATTGAGAGAGATGGAGAGAGAAAGAGAGATGAAGACAGAACACAACCACCTATTGCTCTCATTGTAGCCTTTACACCTCCCCCACATTCCCTCCTTCATCCGCCGCATAATCACGCCAATTATTCGCTCAGAATATCAAGGAATAGGATGAGAGACAAAATGGCATCACATATACAAAGAAGAGAGATCTTGACAGACGTTACATTGTTATGGGATGACAGGGGGTTATGTGGGTAAAGTAGCCCCTAATCCGGTGAAAAACGGTGTCGCGCCAAATCTCTCCGCCGAGACACACGTCTTTACAAAACGGACATCATCGACTCGAATAACAGCGTGTTATTTCCTAGCCTCCACAAACCCATCTCTCTCTCTCTCACTCTATCGCTCTCTCTTTCTCACACACACACACACACACACACACACACACACACACACACACACACACACACACACACACACACACACACACACACACACTCCAGTGGTGAAATATAACGGCGGTAGCAGAGAGGCACGAAAGCCCACCCGTCCAACCGGGAAGCGTTACAGCAACCTGGGATACAGATGCTCTTTCTACCCGGACTAAATGAGGAGCACGATTACCGCGCTACGGAGAGGAAATCTTTTCACCGGGAGGATTAAAGTAAAACGATATTTTTCCCCGGTGCTCTTACCATCAGCTTAACTGTCCTGTTAATATCCTACAAACCCATTGATTTCCAGCGACGGCATTAATTTAAGCCTTATTTCCAAACATCTCCACCTGCTATATAAATCTCGGACATGCAGCAGTGACTACTGCCCCCCCCCCCCCCCCCCAATCCAACAGCATCACCACACAACAACATAAATCACCTACCTTCTTTCAGAGGGATGCTCATGCGTAAAAAAAAATGTTACCAGTCGAAGGTTGGCAGTTTAATCTCTTGCCTGTTTTCTGTTGAGTGTTACATTGAAAACAAAACGTGTCCACTATTTGTATAGTCCTTTATACTTAGCCTGTTCTGTTAAAAGGCTGAGTGCGTGAGTAAGAAGTAGCGCAAAAAAAAAACACTAGCCTACGAGGGAAAAAGTTGTCCTTGATGCTGCGAGTTGTTGGCACAATTGTAGCCAATAGCCGCCCCTCTTTTCACAGCGGCTTGGATGAAAAAGCACCACCTGTCTCAACTCAACTCCCTTCCGCTCTCTCTCCCCCTCTCTCTGTCTTCCTCCCTGGTCTCTCTTTCTCTGTCGTCCTCCCTGGTCTGGTCTCTCTCTCTCTGTCGTCCTCCCTGGTCTCACTCTCTATGTCTCCACGGTTCTTCTCTTCTCTCTTTGTTTTATCTCGCAATGTCTGTTTCTTCTATTCCCTCTCTTTTCCTTTCCTTCCTTCCCTGATAGTTTCTTCCCTCTCTCTTCCTTTCCTGGTAGTTTCTTCCCTCTCTCTACCTTTCCTTCCTTCCCTGATAATTTCTTCCCTCTCTCTTCCTTTCCTTCCTTCCCTGGTTGTTTCTTCCCTCTCTTTTCCTTTCCTTCCTTCCCTGATAGTTTCTTCCCTCTCTCTTCCTTTCCTGGTAGTTTCTTCCCTCTCTATTTCTTTCCTTCCTTCCCTGATAGTTTCTTCCCTCTCTCTTCCTTTCCTGGTAGTTTCCTCCCTCTCTCTTCCTTTCCTGGGAGTTTCCTCCCTCTCTCTTCCTTTCCTGGTAGTTTCCTCCCTCTCTCTTCCTTTCCTGGTAGTTTCTTCCCTCTCTCTTCCTTTCCTGGTAGTTTCTTCCCTCTCTATTTCTTTCCTTCCTTCCCTGATAGTTTCTTCCCTCTCTCTTCCTTTCCTGGTAGTTTCCTCCCTCTCTCTTCCTTTCCTGGTAGTTTCCTCCCTCTCTCTTCCTTTCCTGATAGTTTCCTCCCTCTCTCTTCCTTTCCTGGTAGTTTCTTCCCTCTCTCTTCCTTTCCTTCCTTCCCTGATAGTTTCTCCACTCTCTCTTCCTTTCCTTCCTTCCCTGATAGTTTCTTCCCTCTCTCTTCCTTTCCTTCCTTCCCTGATAGTTTCTTCCCTCTCTCTTCCTTTCCTGGTTGTTTCTTCCCTCTCTTTTCCTTTCCTTCCTTCCCTGATAGTTTCTTCCCTCTCCCTTTCTTCCCTGGTAGTTTCTTCCCTCTCCTTTCCTTTCCTTCCTTTCCTGGTAGTTTCTTCCCTCTCTTTTCCTTTCCTTCCTTCCCTGGTAGTTTCTCCCCTCTCTTTTCCTTTCCTTCCTTCCCTGATAGTTTCTTCCCTCTCTCTTCCTTCCCTGGTAGTTTCTTCCCTCTCTTTTCCTTTCCTTCCTTCCCTGGTAGTTTGAAAAACAGGAGACGTGATCCGACGCGCGTGTCTATCAGCTCTTATTTAAGCAGCTCGTGCCTCCTCTCTTCCCGCCTCTCGCTGGTCCCTAGTTAGCAACACAGTCCTCACAGCTCCCTCCTCTCCTCCTCCAAGAAGCTGACAGGCAGCACCGTCAGGGAAGGCTGCAGCCAGGCATCACATGTTGCTGTAATAGACCTCATTAAGCTCTACTTACAGATGTTCTCTTAACATAATTGATCTGCAGAGCGGGTTGAGAGGATGGTAACCTATTCCCCAGCCCCCAATTATGGCGCCGGTAATTAGATCCCCAATCTCCCTGTTTCGTTTCTCCACATTCACCCTTCTAACATTCTCCCAAATATCAAAGTAGCTCTTTCTCTCAAAGCGAACCCCTCCTACCTTCCCTCCACACCCCTGACTCCACCACCACCTAACCTCCACCTCCTCCCTCTTCTCCTCCTCCCTCCTTTCCTCATCCTCCCATCCACTCGCTAGACTCAGAGTCCTCTGACAGTATTGACAGTTAGATGTACTAACCTTTGTAGTGAAGCCAGGCTTAGTAGTTCACTCACTCCCATTGACAGAGCTCGCTCTTATTTTTTTCCTCTCTCTCCCTCTGCTGAAATATCCTGGGAAAGAACGAGGGATAGAGAGAGAGTGTGAGAGAGAGAGAGAGAGGCACAGATGAAGAGAAGGGAGGAGAAAGGGAGAAAAAAAACCTCTAAGTTTGTGATTTTGATAAAAGGTTGATAATGTCTGTCAGGGGAGGATCTTTTTGTCTTTTATCTTTAATAATTCCTCTGATGGCAACTTTTAGGAACTGGAAAAGGAAATGAGGACAGAGAGGAGAGGGAAGGGGTGGTGCTTGGATCCCAGAGAGGAGGACAGAGAGGAGAGGGAAGGGGTGGCCCTTACAGCCCAGAGAGGAGGACAGAGAGGAGAAGGGAGGGGTGGTGCTTACAGCCCAGAGAGGAGGACAGAGAGGAGAGGGAAGGGGTGGTGCTTGGAGCCCAGAGAGGAGGACAGAGAGGAGAGGGAAGGGGTGGCCCTTATAGCCCAGAGAGGAGGACAGAGAGGAGAGGGAAGGGGTGGCCCTTACAGCCCAGAGAGGAGGACAGAGAGGAGAGGGAAGGGGTGGCCCTTAGAGCCCAGAGAGGAGGACAGAGAGGAGAGGGAAGGGGTGGCCCTTACAGCCCAGAGAGGAGGACAGAGAGGAGAGGGAAGGGGTGGTGCTTGGAGCCCAGAGAGGAGGACAGAGAGGAGAGGGAAGGGGTGGTGCTTGGAGCCCAGAGAGGAGGACAGAGAGGAGAGGGAAGGGGTGGTGCTTGGAGCCCAGAGAGGAGGACAGAGAGGAGAGGGAAGGGGTGGTGCTTGGAGCCCAGAGAGGAGGACAGAGAGGAGAGGGAAGGGGTGGTGCTTAGAGCCCAGAGAGGAGGACAGAGTGGAGAGGGAAGGGGTGGTGCTTGGAGCCCAGAGAGGAGGACAGAGAGGAGAGGGAAGGTGTGGTGCTTGGAGCCCAGAGAGGAGGACAGAGAGGAGAGGAAAGGAGTGGTGCTTGGAGCCCAGAGAGGAGAGGGAAGGGGTGGTGCTTGGAGCCCAGAGAGGAGGACAGAGAGGAGGACAGAGAGGAGAGGGAAGGAGTGGTGCTTGGAGCCCAGAGAGGAGGACAGAGAGGAGAGGAAAGGAGTGGTGCTTGGAGCCCAGAGAGGAGGACAGAGAGGAGAGGGAAGGGGTGGTGCTTGGAGCCCAGAGAGGAGGACAGAGAGGAGGACAGAGGAGTGATGGCGGTGAAGCGTATTTTATAATGCCAATCAGAGCCACTCCTAGGCCGTGTCCCAAATGACACTCTGTTCCCGTTTTAGTGCACTACTTTTGACCAAGACCCAGAGAGGAAGCCCTGTCACGAGGCTAATTAGCCTCCATGCTACAACCAAAAGCACTCTGGGAAAGCACTCTGGGAGATGGTAATGTCACGCTTTCTTCAGCACTTTAAAGAGGACGCATTTATTCCAATGTCATAAAGTATCTAGGATGGGGTGGTGGTTCAGTCCAGATATATCTTCTTCTTCTCTAAACAGACTATGTTGGGTGGTTCAGTCCAGATATATCTTCTTCTTCTCTAAACAGACTATGTTGGGTGGTTCAGTCCAGATATATCTTCTTCTCTAAACGGACTATGTTGGGTGGTTCAGTCCAGATATATCTTCTTCTCTAAACAGACTATGTTGGGTGGTTCAGTCCAGATATATCTTCTTCTTCTCTAAACAGACTATGTTGGGTGGTTCAGTCCAGATATATCTTCTTCTCTAAACGGACTATGTTGGGTGGTTCAGTCCAGATATATCTTCTTCTTCTCTAAACAGACTATGTTGGGTGGTTCAGTCCAGATATATCTTCTTCTCCTCTAAACAGACTATGTTGGGTGGTTCAGTCCAGATATATCTTCTTCTCTAAACAGACTATGTTGGGTGGTTCAGTCCAGATATATCTTCTTCTCTAAACAGACTATGTTGGGTGGTTCAGTCCAGATATATCTTCTTCTTCTCTAAACAGACTATGTTGGGTGGTTCAGTCCAGATATATCTTCTTCTCTAAACGGACTATGTTGGGTGGTTCAGTCCAGATATATCTTCTTCTTCTCTAAACAGACTATGTTGGGTGGTTCAGTCCAGATATATCTTCTTCTCCTCTAAACAGACTATGTTGGGTGGTTCAGTCCAGATATATCTTCTTCTCTAAACAGACTATGTTGGGTGGTTCAGTCCAGATATATCTTCTTCTCTAAACAGACTATGTTGGGTGGTTCAGTTAAATAATTTATTCTTCTCTAAACAGGTTTTTTATTTAACCAGACAAATCAGTTAAGAACAAATTCTTATGTTCCTAACTGCCTAGGACCAGTGGTTTAACTGCCTTGTTCAGTGGCAGAATTACAGATTTGTACCTTGTCAGCTCGGGGATTCGATCTTGCAACCTTCCGGTTACTAGTCCAACACTCTAAACACTAGGCTACCTGCCGCCCCAGGTTGGGTGGTTCAGTCCAGTTATTTCTTCTGTTTCTCTAAACAGGCTATGTTGTTTGGTTCAGTTAATTCATTTCTTCTTCTCTAAACGGGATATGTTGGGTGAATCAATGTGTTCCTGTGTCTGTATTCTATCACAATCAAAGACCTGCCACACACAGTGATTCTGACTGTCTGTCTTGTTGGAGGAGGACTCAGAATGGTATCGTATCTTCACTCGACTGTTGAAGCTTGTGACGGCAACAATTTAAACAATTTCAATATAGATTTCACAGGGATATATCTATATATAAGCTGCCATGATGAATATATACAGTATATATATACCGTGTAGTACCGGGGTAATATCTATATATAAGCTGCCATGATGAATATATACAGTATATATATACCGTGTAGTACCGGGGTAATATCTATATATAAGCTGTCATGATGAATATATACAGTATATATATACCGTGTAGTACCGGGGTAATATCTATATATAAGCTGCCATGATGAATATATACAGTATATACACAGTGTAGTACAGGGGTAATATCTATATAAACTGCAGTATTGAATATATACAGTATATACACAGTGTAGTACATGACCTTAGTTATCTCTGTTTTCTATATATTTTGCTTAGGTCAGGGTGTGACTAGGGTGGGTCCTCTAGTTTTTGTAGGTCTAGGGGTTTTGTATGTCTAGGGTTTTGTAGGTCTAGGGTTTTTTTTGTAGGTCTAGGGGTTTTTGTAAATCTATGTTTCCCTGATATAGTCCCCAATCAGAGACAGCTGTTTATCGTTGTCTCTGATTGGGGATCATATTTAGGCAGGCCTTTTTCCCACTTTCTGGTGTGGGATCTTGTCTATGTGTAGTTGCCTGTCAGCACTATATTGTACAACTTCATGTTTCGGTTGTTATTTTGTTAGTTTGTTCGGTGTTCATTCTTTTAATAAAGAGAATGTACGTATACCACGCTGCGCCTTGGTCCGATCCTCTCAACGAACGTGACATAGTATCTATAGAAACTGCAGTAGTGAATATATACAGTATATATACAGGGGTAATATCTATATAAACTGCTGTAGTGAATATATACAGTATATATACAGTGTAGTACAGAGGTAATATCTATATAAACTGCTGTAGTGAATATATACAGTATATACACAGTATAGTACAAGGGTAATGTCTATATAAACTGCAGTAGTGAATATATACAGTATATATACAGTATATATACAGGGGTAATATCTATATAAACTGCAGTAGTGAATATATACAGTATATATACAGTATAGTACAGGGGTAATATCTATATATACAGTATAGTACAAGGGTAATATCTATATAAACTGCTGTAGTGAATATATACAGTATATATACAGTATAGTACAGGGGTAATATCTATATATACAGTATAGTACAGGGGTAATATCTATATAAACTGCTGTAGTGAATATATACAGTATATATACAGTGTAGTACAGGGGTAATATCTATATATACAGTATATATACAGGGGTAATATCTATATAAACTGCTGTAGTGAATATATACAGTATATACACAGTATAGTACAGGGGTAATATCTATATCAACTGCTGTAGTGAATATATACAGTATATACACAGTATAGTACAGGGGTAATATCTATATAAACTGCAGTATTGAATATATACAGCATATGTACTGCAGTAGTGAATATATACAGTATATATACAGGGGTAATATCTATATAAACTGCAGTAGTGAATATATACAGTATATATACAGGGGTAATATCTATATAAACTGCAGTAGTGAATATATACAGTATATATACAGGGGAAATATCTATCTAAACTGCAGTATTGAATATATACAGTATATACACAGTATAGTACAGGGGTAATATCTATATAAACTGCAGTATTGAATATATACACTATATGTACTGCAGTAGTGAATATATACAGTATATATACAGGGGTAATATCTATATAAACTGCAGTAGTGAATATATACAGTATATATACAGGGGTAATATCTATATAAACTGCAGTAGTGAATATATACAGTATATATACAGGGGTAATATCTATATAAACTGCTGTAGTGAATATATACAGTATACATACAGTATATGTACAGGGGTAATATATATATAAACTGCAGTATTGAATATATACAGTATATATACAGGGGTAATATCTATATAAACTGCAGTAGTGAATATATGCAGTATATATACAGGGGAAATATCTATCTAAACTGCAGTATTGAATATATACAGTATATACACAGTATAGTACAGGGGTAATATCTATATAAACTGCAGTATTGAATATATACACTATATGTACTGCAGTAGTGAATATATACAGTATATATACAGGGTTAATATCTATATAAACTGCAGTAGTGAATATATACAGTATATATACAGTATATATACAGGGGTAATATCTATATAAACTGCAGTAGTGAATATATACAGTATATATACAGGGGTAATATCTATATAAACTGCTGTAGTGAATATATACAGTATATATACAGTATATGTACAGGGGTAATATCTATATAAACTGCAGTATTGAATATATACAGTATATATACAGGGGTAATATCTATATAAACTGCAGTAGTGAATATATGCAGTATATATACAGGGGAAATATCTATTTAAACTGCAGTATTGAATATATACAGTATATACACAGTATAGTACAGGGGTAATATCTATATAAACTGCAGTATTGAATATATACACTATATGTACTGCAGTAGTGAATATATACAGTATATATACAGGGGTAATATCTATATAAACTGCAGTAGTGAATATATACAGTATATATACAGGGGTAATATCTACATAAACTACTGTAGTGAATATATACAGTATATATACAGTATAATGCAGGGGTGTACATAGTGGGTGTACATTGTGTGTGTACATAGTGGGTGTGTACAGTGGGTGTACATAGTGGGTGTACATAGTGGGTGTACATAGTGGGTGTACATAGTGCAACAGCAGTGTTGTGTAGTTGTCAGTAAACAGCAGTGTTGTGTAGTTATCAGTAAACAGCAGTGTTGTGTAGTTGTCAGTAAACAGCAGTGTTGTGTAGTTATCAGTAAACAGCAGTGTTGTGTAGTTGTCAGTAAACAGCAGTGTTGTGTAGTTATCAGTAAACAGGTCAGCGATGGCTCCATTACCGTGTCTTCATCCCTCTGTTAGTCTGCATGTGTCTGTAAGGGTAGTCTATGTGTTTGTGTTCTAGATGTAGGATTCACTGGCCTCAGAGCTGCTAATGAGTCCCACCATCTCCTCCGTTACTGCCTCAGAGCTGCTAATGAGTCCCACCATCTCCTCCATTACTGCCTCAGAGCTGCTAATGAGTCCCACCATCTCCTCCATTACTGCCTCAGAGCTGCTAATGAGTCCCACCATCTCCTCCATTACTGCCTCAGAGCTGCTAATGAGTCCCACCATCTCCTCCATTACTGCCTCAGAGCTGCTAATGAGTCACACCATCTCCTCCATTACTGCCTCAGAGCTGCTAATGAGTCCCACCATCTCCTCCATTACTGTCTCAGAGCTGCTAATGAGTCACACCATCTCCTCCATTACTGCCTCAGAGCTGCTAATGAGTCACACCATCTCCTCCGTTACTGTCTCAGAGCTGCTAATGAGTCACACCATCTCCTCCATTACTGCCTCAGAGCTGCTAATGAGTCCCACCATCTCCTCCATTACTGCCTCAGAGCTGCTAATGAGTCACACCATCTCCTCCGTTACTGTCTCAGAGCTGCTAATGAGTCACACCATCTCCTCCATTACTGCCTCAGAGCTGCTAATGAGTCACACCATCTCCTCCATTACTGCCTCAGAGCTGCTAATGAGTCACACCATCTCCTCCATTACTGCCTCAGAGCTGCTAATGAGTCCCACCATCTCCTCCATTACTGCCTCAGAGCTGCTAATGAGTCCCACCATCTCCTCCATTACTGCCTCAGAGCTGCTAATGAGTCCCACCATCTCCTCCGTTACTGCCTCAGAGCTGCTAATGAGTCCCACCATCTCCTCCGTTACTGCCTCAGAGCTGCTAATGAGTCCCACCATCTCCTCCGTTACTGCCTCAGAGCTGCTAATGAGTCACACCATCTCCTCCATTACTGTCTCAGAGCTGCTAATGAGTCACACCATCTCCTCCATTACTGTCTCAGAGCTGATAATGAGTCCCACCATCTCCTCCATTACTGTCTCAGAGCTGCTAATGAGTCCCACCATCTCCTCCGTTACTGCCTCAGAGCTGCTAATGAGTCACACCATCTCCTCCGTTACTGCCTCAGAGCTGCTAATGAGTCCCACCATCTCCTCCATTACTGCCTCAGAGCTGCTAATGAGTCCCACCATCTCCTCCATTACTGCCTCAGAGCTGCTAATGAGTCACACCATCTCCTCCATTACTGCCTCAGAGCTGCTAATGAGTCCCACCATCTCCTCCATTACTGCCTCAGAGCTGCTAATGAGTCCCACCATCTCCTCCATTACTGCCTCAGAGCTGCTAATGAGTCACACCATCTCCTCCATTACTGTCTCAGAGCTGCTAATGAGTCCCACCATCTCCTCCATTACTGTCTCAGAGCTGCTAATGAGTCCCACCATCTCCTCCATTACTGCCTCAGAGCTGCTAATGAGTCCCACCATCTCCTCCATTACTGCCTCAGAGCTGCTAATGAGTCACACCATCTCCTCCGTTACTGCAGATTTTCCATGAGTGTCCTAAGTCATGTGTTCCACTTTACAACTCCTTTCCCTATGACTCCAGCCGGTATCTCCTCTCTACTTTCTATGGCTGCAGGGGCAGTATTGAGTAGCTTGAATGAAAAGGTGCCCATTGTAAACAGCCAGCTCCTCAGTCTCAGATGCTAATATATGCATATTATTCGTAGTATTGGATAGGAATACACTCTGAAGTTTCTAAAACTGTTTGAACTATGTCTGTGAGTATAACAGAACTCATATTGCAGGCAAAAACCTGAGAAATTCCACTTCCTGTTTATATTTTTTCTGGGGGTGGCAGATTTTCAACCAAGCTCTCATTGAAATGACAGCGAGATATGGATGAGTTTTCACTTCCTACGCCTTCCACTAGATGTCAACAGTCAATAGAACTTTGTCTGATGACTCTAGTGTGAAGGGGGGTCGAATGACACAGGAAATAGTCACCACTGCCACGAGTTGACCATGCTTTCACCATGCGCGTTCACAGGGGAAGGACCTGCGTTCCACCGGTCATCTGAAGTCATTCTAATTCTCCGGTTGGAACGTTATTCAAGATATATGTAAACAACATTCTAAAGATTGATTCAATACATCATTTGACATGTTTCTACTGACTGTTACGGAACTTTTGGACATTTCGTCACGTTATAGTGGACGCGCTTTGTGACGTTGGAATTGTTTCCCCAAACGCGCTAACCCAAGTAGCTAATTGGACATAAATAACGGACATTTTCGAACAAATCAAGCATTTATTGTGGACCTGGGATTCCTAGGACTGCATTCTGATGAAGTTCATCAAAGGTAAGGAAACATTAATCATGTATTTTCTGGTTTGTGTTGACTCCAGCATGGAGGCTAATTTGGCATCTGTTCTGAGCTCCGTCTCAGATTATTGCATGGGTTGCTTTTTCCGTAAACTTTTTTTTGAAATCTGACACAGCGGTTGCATTAAGGAGAGGTACATCTATAATTCCATGTGTATAACATGTGTATTGTCATCTACATTTATGATGAGTATTTCTGTTGAAACGATGTGGCTATGCAAAATCACTTGATGTTTTTGGAACTAGTGAATCTAATACGCCAATGTAAACTCAGATTTTATTATATAAATATGAACTTTATCAAACAAAACATGCATGTATTGTGTAACATGAAGTCCTATGAGTGTTATCTGATGAAGATAATTCAAGGTTAGTGATTAATTTTATCTTTATTTCTGCTTTTTGTGAATGCTATATTTCGCTGGAAAATGGCTGTGCTTATTGTGGTTTGGTGGAGACCTGACATAATCGATTGCAGTGCTTTTGCTGAAAAGCCTATTTGAAATCGGACACTTTGGTGGGATTAACAACAAGATGAACATTAAAATGATATAAGACACATGTATGTTTTAGGAATTGTAATTATGAGATTTCTGTGGTTTGAATTTGGCGCCCTCTATTTTCACTGGTAGTTGTCATATCGATCCCGTTAGCGGGATTGCAGCCATAACACGTTTTTAAAGCAGCTCTCTCCTCTCTACTGAGATGTTCTGACATTTAAAGCAGCTCTCTCCTCTCTACTGAGATGTTCTGACTGTTAAAGCAGCTCTCTCCTCTCCACTGAGATGTTCTGACATTTAAAGCAGCTCTCTCCTCTCTACTGAGATGTTCTGACATTTAAAGCAGCTCTCTCCTCTCTACTGAGATGTTCTGACTGTTAAAGCAGCTCTCTCCTCTCCACTGAGATGTTCTGACATTTAAAGCAGCTCTCTCCTCTCTACTGAGATGTTCTGACATTTAAAGCAGCTCTCTCCTCTCTACTGAGATGTTCTGACTGTTAAAGCAGCTCTCTCCTCTCCACTGAGATGTTCTGACATTTAAAGCAGCTCTCTCCTCTCTACTGAGATGTTCTGACATTTAAAGCAGCACTCTCCTCTTCACTGAGATGTTCTGACATTTAAAGCAGCTCTCTCCTCTCTACTGAGATGTTCTGGCATTTAAAGCAGCTCTCCTCTCTACTGAGATGGTCTGACATTTAAAGCAGCTCTCTCCTCTCCACTGAGATGTTCTGACATTTAAAGCAGCTCTCTCCTCTCTACTGAGATGTTCTGACATTTAAAGCAGCTCTCTCCTCTATACTGTGATGTTCTGACATTTAAAGCAGCTCTCTCCTCTCCACTGAGATGTTATGACATTTAAAGCAGCTCTGTCCTCTCCACTGAGATGTTCTCCGCTGTTATGTTTTCAGCCTCCCAGTCTCTCAGCCAGCCATTGTGTTTTCAGCCTCCTAGTCTCCCAGCCAGCCATTGTGTTTTCAGCCTCCCAGTCTCTTAGCCAGCCATGATGTTTTCAGCCTCCCAGCCAGTCATTATGCTTTCAGCCTCCCAGTCTCTCAGCGAGTCATTATGTTTTCAGCCTCCCAGTCTCTCAGCCAGCCATTGTGTTTTCAGCCTCCCAGTCTCTCAGCCAGCCATTGTGTTTTCAGCCTCCCAGTCTCCCAGCCAGTCATTATGATTTCAGCCTCCCAGTCTCTCAGCCAGTCATTATGCTTTCAGCCTCCCAGTCTCCCAGCCAGCCATTGTATTTTCAGCCTCCCAGTCTCCCAGCCAGCCATTGTGTTTTCAGCCTCCCAGTCTCCCAGCCAGTCATTATGTTTTCAGCCTCCTGGCCATAGTCTCTCTTCCTTCATCTTAGCCAGCCTCCAGCTCTATAACTCTCCAGCCCCCCAGCTCCCCAGCTCCCTACTAGTAACCCCCCTCTGGGGAATAAGGCCAAGGACCAGGGGCCACTCAGTAATTGCTGCAGGTAGGTGACCTTCAAGTGTGTGTGTGGGGGGGGGGGGGGGGGGTGGTGGGGGGTGGGGTGGGGGGGGGGGGGGGGGGGGGGGGTCGTCATGACAATTTATTTTCCTCTTCTCTTCTGCCGCCAGCCCCCATTGAGTCTTTTGGCCGAGAGAGGAAGCATAGCTGGAACTGAGGAAGAGACTTACAGCTTTCTGAGGGTTGCGTCACAATTTGCACCCCATTCCTTATATAGTGCACTACGTCTGACCTAGACCCTATGGGCCCTATAAAGGGAATAGTGTACCATTTAGACAACCATTGAAATACAGCTTCTCCCCTCCAAAGAGTCTTATAGAGTCACCTTTAGTAACGGACCATAAAGTCTAATAGAATCACCTTTAGTAACGGACCATAAAGTCTAATAGAATCACCTTTAGTAACGGACCATAAAGTCTAATAGAATCACCTTTAGTAACGGACCATAAAGTCTAATAGAATCACCTTTAGTAACGGAACATAAAGTCTAATAGAATCACCTTTAGTAACGGACCATAAAGTCTAATAGAATCACCTTTAGTGACGGACCATAAAGTCTAATAGAATCACCTTTAGTAACGGTCCATAAAGTCTAATAGAATCACCTTTAGTAACGGACCATAAAGTCTAATAGAGAATCACCTTTAGTAACGGACCATAAAGTCTAATAGAGAATCACCTTTAGTAACGGACCATAAAGTCTAATAGAGAATCACCTTTAGTAACGGACCATAAAGTCTAATAGAATCACCTTTAGTAACGGACCATAAAGTCTAATAGAATCACCTTTAGTAACGGACCATAAAGTCTAATAGAATCACCTTTAGTAACGGACCATAAAGTCTAATAGAATCACCTTTAGTAACGGAACATAAAGTCTAATAGAATCACCTTTAGTAACGGACCATAAAGTCTAATAGAATCACCTTTAGTAACGGACCATAAAGTCTAATAGAATCACCTTTAGTAACGGACCATAGAGTCTAATAGAATCACCTTTAGTAACGGACCATAAAGTCTAATAGAATCACCTTTAGTAACAGACCATAAAGTCTAATAGAATCACCTTTAGTAACGGACCATAAAGTCTAATAGAATCACCTTTAGTAACGGACCATAAAGTCTAATAGAGAATCACCTTTAGTAACAGACCATAAAGTCTAATAGAATCACCTTTAGTAACGGAGCATAAAGTCTAATAGAATCACCTTTAGTAACAGACCATAAAGTCTAATAGAATCACCTTTAGTAACGGTCCAGAACTGAGCCCACTAGATTGTAACGCTCGTCCTCTTCTTCTGACGAGGAGTAGCAAGGATCAGACCAAAGCGCAGCGTGGTACGTGTTCATGACGATATTTATTCAACTCAGAACACTAAAACAAAAATAACAACGAGAATGAAAACGAAACAGTCCTGTCTGGTGACGAAGCACAAGTGGGAAAAGGCTACCTAAGTATGATTCTCAATCAGAGACAACTAACGACACCTGCCTCTGATTGAGAACCATACCAGGCCAAACGCAAAAACACAACATAGAAAACGGAACATAGACAAACCCATCTAACTCACGCCCTGACCATACTAAAACAAAGACAAAACAAAGGAATTAAGGTCAGAACGTGACATAGATGTGCTTTTGCCAGCCAAAGAATATTGACAGAATATTGGGGCGGCAGTGTAGCCTAGTGGTTAGAGTGTTGGACTAGAAACCGGAAGGTTGCAAGTTCAAACCCCTGAGCTAACAAGGTAGAAATCTGTTGTTCTTCCCCTGAACAGGCAGTTAACCCACTGTTCCCAGG